>NW_026881138.1:0-109312 GCF_032173495.1 Musca vetustissima | reverse complement strand
AAGGATTTTGTAACACGTAACGCACCAGAAATACTAAATTTCTGCAATTTTTATATTACAAATTATTACCATATAAGGGTACGCAAGTAATGAATTGTACTACATATTTTTCCATTAGTAATAAATTACTATTTGCGTTGGTCCATCGGGAGGGTCGAAAAAATAGTACACTTTCAGTATATATAAATACAAGTTCATAAAAAAATAAGATATAGGACCTATCATTATTCGAAATGTTTCAAATTTACACTTAATCCGAAAGTATATTGCGTAGCTAAATTAATGTTTATTTATTTTAATTATAAAAAGATCCGCTAACGACGTAGCGGGCCATTGCTAGTATATATATATATATATATATATTAAACGCATTGTGGGCAATTATAAAAATTCATTGTTGGCGATTATGCGATTAGAATGGACTTAAGAGAGATGTCTGATGAATATAATGTCTCTAGAAGTTCAATATCACATATACTGGAGATGTATAAAGCCACAAAGTTCACACTTATAGGAGGAAGTCCACTGAACAAAAGCCGCGATACTTATAATTTGTGTTAAAAAGTATAAGTACTCCGATGATCGTTTTTTGTTTAAAGAACAGCAACGTTTATTATTAAGGGTTGAAAACAGACTGTGAAAATTTTTCAATACAACCCTGCAAACGATGTTTTGCTTTATCAATATTGCATCAATATTAGGTTGGTAGAAAGCATTTGCCACTAAGTTTTTGTCAATAAAAAGTATTAACTGGTACCCCAATGCAGGCCCAAGCAAATAATAGTTTATAATTGGGTAGAACTTATTTCACCAAATGTTTTTTTTTTCAATAAAAGATCATGTTTTGTCCCTTCTTGAAAGATTCTTAATTAATTAATAAAATTGTCGAAAAAATAATAAATTTTTTGACAAATATTAAAATGAAATTTCATATTCGACAGTTTGGACTCTAAAGAAAACTTCCAATATCTGACGGGAATACTAATAATGCTATCATTGCCATTATTTTCGTCGATGTTAATGGTCGCATTATTAGTATAAGAACATACACATATTTTACGAAATTAAAAGTTTTGATCTAACTATGTCTTAAAAAACAAAAATTTATTTAAACATTAAAGCTCGATACAAAAATTGGGAATTGTAAATATTACTTTATATATTTGTTTTGGCGGAATCTCACAATTAGTAAGCATATTTTCCTTTTCTGACCACATACGATTTATAAGTCCTTTGAATCGTTAATTCGGTGTAGACGTTCTTAAGTTATAAACGACGAACTAACACAACGTTCGATTATTCCAATTTCCCGAATTTTTGGGTTTTTCTCAACATTTTCTTCGTAAAAAACTTCCCAGCGCAATTACAAACAGCCGAAGGAAAACGTGAGTGAAAGCAGTACCGTCAAAATACCATGCAAATATAATTCTTACCTTAAAAAATACATTTGAGGAACCATAAAGGCACATATAAGTTAGACACAAACAGCATGTAATGCGGAATTGCCTCCATGTAGGATTCGAATTTAAATGTATTCTTCCCGAATACACATACATGTTCAGTAATGCCTTCGTATTTTGTTGACGTATTTGTAATCGTATATAGCGATAGACGTTTTCGTTTTTACTAAAGCATAAAAACATATGTCTATGTATATTCCTGGTGTTGTTTCCTATTAAGGATACGATCAAGTGTCGGTCAGTGGTCCAGATATCACATGGGATATGTGTTGTATTTATAAGTTCAAAACAATTTGTACCATTATTGTGCGTACATGGAAAGTAGTAACAAAATATCCATTTATTGCCTTTAATTCGTTATACCCCATAGGATAATAAACTTTCCTCATAATAGCCTGTATAGTTTTTGGTATATGCTCCACATAATGGAACCGCTTAATCCTTACATTACCATGTCTTACTGGGTTTTATTTGAAAAAAAATTACAACTTATACATACCATGCAAATTTCTTCACATAACATAACTTTTATTTTCAAACTTGATTTTATGGAAAACGTGAGCAAATAATTATAGCGATTAAACTTACTCTCTCTTTTCGATTTCTTATTATTAAATTTAACTCTAATAAAAGTATAAATTTATTTTCTTATACAATAGTTTTTTTTTTCAAGGCAATGACAATCCAATAAATTGTAGAAAATTTAAATATTTTGAGAATTTTCCAAATTTGACAATTACTTAAAGATATACGCTGCCCATTTTTGCCCAAAATATGTCAAAAAAAAAAAAAAAAAAAAAAATTATACCTATTATGTTTCGATATAAAATGTGAGGAAATGCTAATATCTTTCAAAATATATTTTGCAACATTTTCGTGGATTTTTCTTAAAATGTTCTTTCATTAAAACCTAAATCGGTCCAGCCTTTTCTTTAAAATAATTTTTGCAAGATTTTCGCGGATTTTTCTTCAAAATTTTCCGTCATAAAAACCTTCTCAATGTAATTACCGACAACTGAAAGAAATTTTGAAATTTCAAATCGGTCCAGCCGTTCTCAATTGATGCGTTAGTATACATTTTTGTTGCTCCATTTTTATATATATAGATAAAAAATCTACACCTATTTCAATGGCAATACATATTTATATAAATCATGGCTACTTAAATGAATTTCAACAAGTAGAAATTAAGTTGTTTCAGATATATTCATAAATATTAACACGCCCCCTCAACTTAAATACTTTCTTGAATATCCATTGACGTTATAAATTGTTTGTGTTTAATTTTTGCTAGAGGTTTAGTTAAAACATCGGCAATCTTATCGCTAGTTGGCAGATATTTGATAATAACAATATTTTCTTCAATTGCTTGACGTATGAAATGATATCTGTAATCAATATGTTTGGTACGCGAATGGTGTCCACCAAACTTAGCAGTCATTTGAGCGCTTTGTGAATCACAGTGTAGTATAAGAGGTTCTTAATTGTTATATCCAATTTCAGTAGTCAAAAAACGTATATAATGTGCCTCCTTTGTTACTTCAGAAAGTGCCTCCTGCCAGCAAAACACAAAAACCAGTTTGCGATTTTCTATCATTTGTATCAGTAGCCCAACTTGCATCTACGTAACCAGTAACTGGTAAACCAGTTTTGCGATAAGTAAGTTTAAAATTAGTAGTCGAATTTAAATATTTTAATACATCAAGTGCGGCTGTCCAGTGTTGCCTTCGGGGATCATTATGGAACTGAGACAACATATTAATGCTGCAGGCTATATCTGGTCGACTATAAACGGAAAGATGTAGCAAAGATCCTATAAGTTCCTGGTAAGAGTAGATTTTAAGACCATACGCTACACACCCAATTTGTCGTAAATGAGATACAGTTGGAGTTTTTCCTGACCAAAGTTCTTCCGGTGTTTTTTCATATTTAGTTTTGTTGGACATCGATTTCGAATGTATGCTGCAGTGAGAACCAACACAAACCGGTAAATTGGGCTCCAGCATAAAACATCTCACCATTTCCGCCAGAGTTCTATTCATTCTCTCCGCAATACCATTTTGTTGGGGAGTGTATACAACAGTTAGTTGGCGTTTAATTCCACATTTTCGAAGATATGCCTGGAACTCATGACTCACTAATTCTGGAACATTATCACTTCGTAAACATTTTATCTTCTTTCCAGTTTCCAATTCCATTCTTGCTTTAAACTCCTTAAATACCTCTAAATAGCCGCTTTTCTTGCGTAAGAAGTAAACAAAAACTTTTCGAGAAAAATCATCAATAAAGGTAGCAAAATATAAATTTCCTCCTAATGATGGATTTCGCATAGGCCCACAAAGATCCGTATGAATCAAGCCCAATATTTCATTTTCCGATTTGCTGTTTTTCTTTGGAAAAGGAGACCGTGTTTGTTTAGCTGTGATGCACACATTGCAATTTGCATCCGAAGAGTGAATTTTAGGCAATCCGTGCACCATATCCTCCGTGTACAATTTAATCAAATCATTGTAATTCAGGTGACCAAAATGTTTATGCCAAATTTCACATGGGGTGTTCGATTCTGCACTTTTCTTTCTTATTTGGTACCGCCGTCATCATATACAATCCATTCTCCCTTATTGCTTCCATGTATATTTTATTATTTTTATGTACATAGGATTTATTATTTTTAATTAAAACATCATATCCTAAATCAGTAATCTTCGACATTGGAATTAAATTTCCTCCAAGTAATGGAATTTAGTTTAATTCCATTAATAAAGATTCATCGACGCACATATGAGATGTTGCCCCACTTTGTCTATTTTCCGCAGCATTTTCATTGCATCCATTTGCCCTATCAGTTTTTTCACAAACCGTTTTTGTAGAATGATTGGATTCATTAAGTTTGACTCTGCAATCCTTCGCTTTATGGCTTTTTTTACCACATCTATGACAATTAAATGGAAATCGTTTGTCTGGCATACCTGAATGAGATCTAGAATTTGTCTTCTTTTTTGAATTGAAGCTCTCTTTGAAAACGAATTTCTTTAAACTTTTCCGATAAACCATCCAGCAAAATTACAGACAAAAACTTTCATCAATTTTAACATCCATTTCCAACAGACACGAAACACATATGTCATATTCAATGAGATACTCGGACAGACTTTGAACAGGGGTCATTTTCAAATTAAGCAACTTTCGAAACATTTTGGTTTTACGTCTGGTTGACTTTCTGTCGTATGTTTCTTGAAAATACAGTATTTTTCCGTTAATTAACCCTACGGTTAATTGGTTTCCACGCTTAATTGAACCACATGATTGGACATATTGCATAGGAAAATACATGTAAATGTTCTCGGATAATTGTTCTAATTAATTGATTTTCCCGCTAATTGGTTCAAAATTCATGTCATCAAAAATAAAATTCCTTTTACTTTTCACCGGTTAATTGCATAATAATAATTGAAAAATAATCATATGGCATTTTTTTACATACATATTTGATTCTGAAAAATACTAGGTGGCATCTCTACTAATTCAAAACATATGTTTATTGCTAAGGAAAAACAGAAAGCGTAATTTGTAGTAGTTCCAATTATACGTGATTACTGTAATTGAACAAACTATTCAATTAAGTGGGTTCATAATTGGTTCCTCGGTTAATTGAACCATAATTTGTGCAAATACTGTATTTCCAAATTCCCCGAGCAGTTTTAAAATTTCTTACCATTCTTACTATATTTGATTCCAGCTATATAATAATTTCAGATTCATCATAGGCTATCTGTTCTTCCAATTTCTTTCTGTGTTCACTTCGTTGCGCAGTTGTTGCGGGTTCTGGTAAATCTGGAACAATCGGCCTGTTTTCTTCTCCAATTACATATTACAATAATCTTGCTTTTTGAAGAACTGCTTCCATTTGGGTTTTCCATGTAGCATAATTTGACCCATTGAACAATGGAATTCGTCCATTAAAGCTGGCCATTTCGATTTTCTTTCTATTTGGTACAATATTTCTTCGCAATGGTTACGGATTAAGGCCAATAACCTGTTAAAAAGTAGAAGTACTCCCAGGATAGTTTTTTATAAAAGAACAGCAACGTTTATTATTAAGAGTTGAAAACAGACTGTGAAAAATTTTCAATACCAAAAAATATCTACACCTATTTTAATGACAATACATATTTATAAAAGTCATATACACTTAAATGAATTTCAACAAGTAGAAATTGTTTATGTTGCTTCAGATATATTCATAAATATTAACAAGTCTATTGTTAGATTTTTTTAGTTATGTGATCAGTATTTACTACAGATTTATGCACAGAGAAAGAACGTGGGTTTGGTATTTGATTTTTCACCTACTTTTTTAATAGACGTGAGTAGAAAACCTTATTTTATCCAAAGTTTGTAAATTTTTTTAGGTAAGCCAGCTTGATCCCTTTATTGTTGTTTTAAATAAAAAAACAAGATTTTTATTTTTAAAGTGGGTTATGGTCACATTGATTACTTTTTAACAATGTATTTATATTTGGAAAAATATTTTCGTCACATACTACAATCGCATCAAGTGGAGTAAATACGATTAGGTCGTGGATCCTTCGCTTTTCACATAGTGATCCCAAGATCCACTTTCAGATATTTTTCATAAAATTGTATGATTTCTTTAAAATCTTAACATTAAAATTCTCGAACACACTCTTTCAGTTATTTTTACAATTAGTTCGTTCAAACATGGTACAAATAATGTAATTCTATAAAATATTCGAAGTTCGAACTCATTACATTTGACCTGAAACTTCTACCTCTTAGAAATAAAACCAAATTAAATCTTACCATTTCCCCCATTTCTTCCAACGATTCCACTATCTCTTCTATATTTGTACGCAATCATGCTGCTCAATCTATCGTGTTTCACAATATAAAGTAATCAATTGATAGATTTATTTGCTTCGCGAAATATTCTACATAAAGTAGCAGAACTTTTTGGATTTTCTTAAGAATGACCATATATAGGACTACAAAATACCGTAGTGGAAAAATACAATTAAAACCCCCAAAATACTGAAAATTAGGAGGTTTCTCCAAACCGTTTTTGTGGAGTCATTTAGTATAGCCAATATATAGCAACCCAATGCACCAAATTTCAGCGAATTTGGTTGAAAAACGCGTTCAAGAACCGCAAAATTCCGAAAATTGGGGAGTACCGTTATATGGGAGCTATGCCTAAACGTGGACCGATATATATGCCATCTTCGAACTTGACCAAAGACAAAAATCAATCTACACACCAATATCGACCATTTTTGTACCATTTAGTACCTTTGTTCTCTTATAGTACGTATTTCCAATACTACCACCATATTTCAACACTACACACCAATTCTGGCCGCAATAGAAATCGAGCTCTATATTAAAATTGGTATCGTTTTTTACATTTTGTACTTTTTTAGTACTTAATTCCAAAACTAATTACATGTTTCATGAATCGGGTTCTATAGGTAATATAAATTTCCATTTCTATCTACCTCAACAATCCAATAGAAATCACATTTCCAAATTCCTGTTCCCTCAATTCCAGTTCACTCAATTTCAAATTTAGTACACATAAATACTAATTTCAAAATGTCCTGCATATCCCTAACCTACATTCCAACAGTAATCTTAATTCCAATTTTCAAGATTTCAGCTTCATCCGATCAATCCAAATTATATAAATTTAGTATCATTTAGAACACATAAGTAAAAATTTCTATAACAAAAATGTTCATTTTTCTCCGGTATCTCCTCCATAAACTGTTATAATTTTTAAAAATTATAAAGTTAATAAAATATTAGATTGTGGAAAAAGAAAGCCTTTATTATTATTTTTTATAAATTTTATTATTTGTTGTATTTTAAAACAAATGCGAACATGCTTTGGCGTTACGTCAATTTCGATCACTTCTTTTTCGAGGACCGGCTTACCTGTGCGAGGTGCATCTTTACCATAAAAATGCCTTAACGGAATCTACGAAACCAAAATTGTACATAATTGGCTGTTACAGTATCGGAACCGAAATTTTCTCTTTGTTCACTTTAATTTTTAACATCCTGTAACTCACAACTGAATGCACTAAACAAAATCAGCAAATTAATTTTTTTACTGCGAAAGTCACCTTCCAATGAGCATAAATCTGAAATTGTTCGATCGATACTTTACGAGAAATCTATGGTAATATGTTCCACCTCAACA
Organism: Musca vetustissima; assembly: GCF_032173495.1. Lineage (NCBI taxonomy): Eukaryota > Metazoa > Arthropoda > Insecta > Diptera > Muscidae > Musca > Musca vetustissima. The sequence continues at coordinate 101,629 of NW_026881138.1, read as the reverse complement.
ATAAGCCTATGGTGTATGGTGTGTGTGAGTGTCAATATTAGTCGGCAACACCGACTGACTGTGTTCGTATTTGCTGCGTTTCAGTTCAGTTTTTCATATTTATTTTATGTTTTCTCAAATGTAACTGAATGTTTTACCAATTTTTTTGTTTTCATTGTCAGCGCCATCTGTATTCAAAATACTAAACTAAGTCTTTGCCAACCTTATTTTATAACGTAAGCTTACATTGTTGTGAGCTTTTAAATATTGGGTTCGAATACATGCTTAAATTTAGTCTCCCTCCCACCTCATTCGTAAACAATTCAGCTCCATTTTAGTCTTCTTCGCACCTTATTCGTAAACAATTCAGCTCCCCTTCAGTCATCAACCCACATCATTCGTAAATTTTATAATTTCTGTAACTGTGATTCCTTTATTTCTTTTATTACTTTTTTAAAAAAAAGTTATAAAAATTCGCAAATGAGTTACAAATTCTGCTGAATACTCACATTTCTCTCCCATTTGCCTTTATCAATTTTGATTGCCAACGTCATCGCTTTCAATTAGACGAGTAAGCAAAGTGCAACAGCTGGTTGGTCGCTGAGTTGTTAGCGGTGTTTTACACTGTTCGTCATGGGCATTCGTCTTGAGAGTTTTTTGCTCTCTCATTGATAATTGGGACTAGAGTTGGAAAACATTGCCATAGGTAGGATCAAAAAAGTACGAACAGGTACCTAAAATTTTTCTTCAAATGATAATAAATCATAATTATCAACAAAAATTGACCAATATGGTTTTGACAGAAGTTGTCCGGCTAATAGAGAAAAACTGTGTAAAATTTGAATTGTTTCCAAATTAACAGAGGAGAAAAAGGGGAAGAATACAATTTTTTATTCGAAAACAAAGTTCCCGGGTGTTGTCGGTTGTATAAAGGGCATACACGTATATATCATGGGCCCAAAAGAATATGTTCGCCATTTTGTTGTAATTTTAACCATTATTCCAACCAAATTTCACATCTTATTGCTAAACAGCAACCAAAAATAAATGGTTGCCGAAAAATTCTATTTGAAGCAAATGAAGTTGACAACAATTGTCATCCATAATTCAAATTTGGCAACTGGCAACGCCACTAAATTGTGGTTACCAGCCGTAATCGACCTATTAATTTAAGCGTAAATGTAATAACGAATAATAACAATAACTACTTTTTATTTTGGTACATTTATGTAAATTCGTACCTATTGTAAACAAAAAGTACGCTTGTTACCAAATTAAAAATAGCGCAACTCTAATTACTCTTAATTTACCAAAGAGAGTGAGAGAAAAAAAATCTCATGACGAATGCCCATGACCAACAGTGTAAAACCCCACATAAACAAAAAAGTGCATTTCATTGCCGGTCCAGCACAAAGCATAGATTGCATTTTTCAATACTTTGGTTCATTTCGAAGACTTTCCAAAGCTGTGATTAGATTTTATTACATTCCTAAATAAATTCCAAGTCCGCTGACCGAAATATGAATATTATTGTTGTAAAAAATGAAGCGGCTGTCATTGAGAGGTTAAAGAAAGAAATCGAAGATAGAGCTGAGGAGGCTGTCAAAACAAGAGGTGTATTTCGAGTGGGACTTTCGGGTAAGTTCATGTAAATATAATGACCTTGAAATAATCGTAAAATAATTTGTGTGTCATAGCTTTACTTATAGTTCATAGCCGGCTTATTAATACGAGGTCTAGAAGTAGATAGCATATGCTGGTTGTTGACTTTTTATACCCTTCACCATAAGGTGTAGTGTATTTTAAATTTGCCATTCCATTTGCCGCACTTCGAAATATCCACCGGGGACCCCCATAAAGTATATAAATTTATCCTTGATCAGAATAAGATTTTTGCCGATTTATGCATGTCCGTCTACTGAAATCACGATAGAGATCGCAATATTTAAGGTAGAGCTTTGAAATTTTGCACTGACATTGCTATTAATGGTTGGTATGGCAAATTGGGTATATGGCCCCAATTTTAGCATAGCCCCATATAACAGTACCTCCAAATATTCGTAATATGGGGATTTTTCACATGTTCTTCAGTCGATTTGTCTGCAATTTGCTACGTTTGGCTATCAAATCATCCCACCGAAAATTATCAATATTGGTCCAATTTTTAGGGTAGCCCCCATATGGTTGTGGAATGGTAATAAATCTTCCTACTAACCTTTTAGAGATGCCTCATATAACGCTACACCCCAAAGATCGGTATTTTGGGGAGCTTGGGCAAGTGTTTTCGGATAGGCCCCATAACCGCCATTATTCGGTAACCTCCATTATTCGGTGTGTTGGCTATTATGGCCACGATTTTAACCGAATTGATTCTATTTTGATTTGTTAAGTTCTCATGCGGTGTCAAATCTTCCAACTAAACATGATATTAATTCTTTTTTTTTTAGTTATTTAAGGGATTTGGGTATATTTTTCAATGGAATTCGATTTAATTTATTTTTTCAAATTCTTATGATATGTAAAATTTTCCTACAAAAAAAAAAAAAAAAAAATATATATATATATATATATATATATATTAATGTACCGTATTTTCCAACCGATGGGGCTGTAATTTGTATAATGGGTTCTGAAAAAGCTATATGCACATTTGTGTGATGTATATATAGGTTCATGATTTGTTATAACCCCACATAAAACTACCGTTTTCTGGGTACTAATTAATGTATAACCGAATTTTCTCAGGGAAATTTGGCATATCGATTTATTCCTGGTGAATAAAAATTAAATCTGAGGAAGTCCCATTTAAGTTTTCCAACTAGAGTGTCTGTAATTTGGAACAATATTTTTACGGAGCACGAACAACCTACTATCACATAACTCCATAACATAGTCCCCATATAAATGTCCCGATCGTCTTAGGAAATTTTGAATGCAGGTTTCGGTTTCGGCAGGGTATTAAAATTTTGAAAATAACACCATTTCTGTCATTCCCTTTAAAGCGTCTCAAAATGTTTGTTGTAGCCTCAAAAACTACAGATCTTATTGATCAGATTAAAATTATATGGCGATATGAACGTACATTGCTACTACACGTAGGAAGCTTGATATTGAAATCTGTATATATCGGCACAAGATCTTGTATAGGCTCATGTTGGATATTCTCATAGTCTCAGACGCTTTTTAATATTAATTTATTTTATACAAGTATACTTATCATATAAAAAATACAATTCCATATAATCTCCTATTCTTACAGGTGGTTCATTGGTCAACTACTTAAGCACTGCCATACAATCGATGAAAGTCGATTTGAGTAAATGGCAATTGTTCTTTTGTGATGAACGTTTTGTTGCGGAAAATGATAACGACTCCACCTATGGGGTTTACAAATCGACACTGATACCCAAAACTTCCCTTAAAGAAGAACAATTTATATGGATTAATTTGAATGGTACAGTGGAAGAATGTGCTCAGGACTATGAAAAGAAAATTCTTCAAGAATTTGATATGGAAGCATCTGTAGTACCTCGCTTTGATCTGTTGCTATTGGGTATGGGTCCCGATGGTCATACATGTTCGTTGTTTCCGGGGCACAAATTATTGGAGGAAAATCATAAACTAATTGCAGCCATTGAAGATTCACCAAAACCACCACCTAAACGTGTAACTATGACATTACCACTTATCAACAATGCTTCGTGTTGCCTTTTTGCAATGTGTGGCGAAGGAAAGGCGGAGATGGTGAAGGTACGTTGGGGGTTTCTTTTATAAGTTGATAGATATATTTCAATTGTATTTGCTTTTTTATTTTTCAGAGAGTTTTTGTTGACAAGGAACCTTTACCAGCGGGTCTGGTACAACCTACCAATGGTGATCTCATTTGCATTTTAGACGAAGCCGCCGGAAAATATGTAAAATAGATTTTATTGTCAAATATCAAATTTATTAAGAGTAACATGATTTTTTATACGTACATATATGTTTATTTTCGAAATTGATTTACACTAAAAATCTAAGATTTGTTTAAAGTACATAATTACTTTATGTTATATAATTATTTAACATATTCTGTGGGTATATTTAGAGAAGGAGTGGATGGAACAAATCATGAACTTAAATAATTTATGGCAATCCAGATCGAAAAATAAAAATAGTTCTCGATGCCTGTAAAATGGGCATGGTTGTACCGCTAGTAAAGCCAGCAAAGGTGAATCATACTCTTGAGACATTGCTACTCATTGGCTGTTCAATTGCTGTTCATCAACACGGATTCCGGAAATAGCTTAGCACACCAACAGTTTTGCACGCCATTTTCACACATAGAACGGAAGGACTCAACCAGAACAGATCGTGTAGTAGGACAGTTATGGTGGCTCTGGACCTATTAAAGGCATTTTATACAGTCAGTTAGAGGAAGTTGTTCGAGAACGTGAAACGAACAGCCATCCAGCCATGTTTGAAACTTTGGATCGTAAATTCTATGTGTGAACGCCAGTCGTACGTGGAATTCAGAAATAAGAAGTCGAAGGCCCGTAGAGTTGAACAGGGAGTTCTCCAAGGAGGGGTGATATCCAACTATTTCTCCTCCCTTCCATTCTCTTTTTCTTTTCTTTTCAGACATCAAGGATGATCACAATGGAAATTGTCTCTGAGTGAACGGCTGTAAATTAGTAACCGTACATCCCCAACCTTACCTAACCTAGGGTTGATATCTCTGGGACTGTTATCCTCTACCTTTCTGAAATTCCACAACCACCTTATGGCATAAAGATCGTTACGTACACGGATCATGGCGTCAGGACCGAAAATTTATGACATTTGTGTGAGGCTGAATAGATTTTGGTGGATATAGCTGATTTTTTTCGAGAGAAGAATGTGGAAAGTTGACGAAGAAACGTTCTTAACAACATACACAGCACACAGGTACAAAATATTCATTCCTGCCAGAATGCCGCCCTGGGGACTGCAACAGGTTGTCTCTTCATGATCCCAATATGCCACTTACATGAGGAGAAAAAGATCCTTACTTCCACAAAACGATGTTGTCGATGTAATATCTGCTTGGGTGTAATAGAAGTAGCCATCCAAACCATCCCCCTTTGGATAGGCACCCACCAGCCATGACAAGAAGGATCTTCTGGAGAGAGGATTGAAATGTATTCACAGTTGAGAAATCAATTCGAGAATACAGGGTGTATAAAATCATCGCAATATGCCACTTACAGCAGCAGAACAGCAGTAACTTCCACAAAACGATGTTGTCGATGTAATATCTGCTTGGGTGTAATAGAAGTAGCCATCCAAACCATATCTGCCTGGCATGTCCACATGACACGCAACACCTCTTCAACTGCACAACCAAACCCACTCATCTGACCCCTCTTCACTTTGGCCACAACCGACACAGGTCGCAGCTTTTTTTGAACCTGGAGTTAAAGGCAGAACCAGATTAAAGGGAAAATGCACTGCAGCAGAAACTGCTAAAACTACAACCGAAGAACTATATTTGTCATTTTGAATTCTTGAAGTGTGACCAACTTTTTCGCAACAATTTTTAAATATAGTTCTATGCTTTCACATTTTAGCTATTTTGATGGAATTCTACATGCTCACTATTGCTACAGGTGAATAACCTTTAGTGGGGGACGAAGGTCCCCCAGGTAGAGGCAAAAAACAGTTCTTAGTCGTAATTTCAAGAATCCCGAGGGGATCTCCCCCCAAACTTAGTACTAGAACGGCATATATTACGGTAAGCTGGTGGTATTCTATTAAAGGCACATCACTATGAGCTGCTACAACAAGATTTGATGTGCAAAATTTTGCTAAAAATATAAAAAAATTAAAAAAAAAATTGTAAATACTGAATCGAAGGTTTGTAAAGACTTCATTTACAATTATGATACAAAAGAATTTATTTATTATGTTTTTTTATAAATTACATCTTTTCTTAAAAAACTCATTTTGATACATATTTAACACATACATACTTAAATTAATTTATTAAAAAATCACTTTGTTTTTACTTTTTTAAGTACATTTGGCAAGTTGTTTTTTAGAAATTAATCGGTGTGAGTGTGTGTGCGAATGTTAAACTTTTTTGTTTAAAAAATAGTAAACTTAAATTTAATTAAAAAAAAAATATATATATAATAATTCAATTTATAACTATAATTTTTAGTAATACTATTTTGCGGATACTGGCTCAGCCCATAATGTTTTTCTTAATATAACCCCAACAACCCAAATTTTGATTGGCTATGGCTTCATTCGCCAGCTCTTTGTTGTATTGTTCGCGCAGCAGAGGATCTCTTGGACCCCAATCATGTTTGGGTTTAAAGGCATTTCGGAGTTTTTCTGACCACGTTGAGCCGGGAGCACGGATGGCACCTACCACAATCCAAATGGGTAGTTGTAGGACACCAAAGCAAGTGATGGTCCAGCCAATAGCTAAAAGAGAATGTTAAATTAATAAACAAAATATAAAATTGAAGAGCATCTCCCTTACCATATGCCCAATTTGGATACGTCACATTGTTGTAGGTTAAAGGTGTATAGGTGGAGAGGAAATATACCAAAATGGCGGTCATAATCAAAGGAGTGACCACAGCCCAACACCAACGCCAGTAGGGACCAACCTTGCGACCCATCATAAATTCAGCATCACGGCACAGACGATCCACACCATAAACCCAACCCAAGACATATAATTCGGCAATGCCCAATATCAAAGCAATCATGGAAGCTCCAAAGTAATCCACCAAGGTTAAAATGAATTGGCCACCCTGCAAGAACAAAGAAGAAATTAATAAAGAAATATATTCTTAAGTTACCGAGTCGGACACTGCAAATCTTCATATGGAAAAAATTAGTCTCCCCTCTTGTCAATAAACTATATTTTACGATGTATCTGTCTGACCCATTAACATTTGTTAAAAAATGTAGTTACTTACCGGTGTAACATAGGCCAATCCAACACAAAAACTGAATACGGCAATACCCAATGCACACTGCCATTGTTTAATTTTGGGGAAATTATCACGTATGGCGGTGACGGTACACGAAGTCATAGCGATGTTGGAACCAATACCCAACACAAATAACATCAAAAAGAATAGCACCGAGAAAATTTGTGGTAAACTTTGGAATTTGGCAATAGCATCCGGGTATGAAATAAAGGCCAAGCCAGCACCTCCTTTGACCACACTACCAATATCATCGGTACCAATTTCATGTGCCAAATGACCCAAAATACCGAAAATTGTAAAACCAGCCAACAGAGAGGTGCAGGTATCCAATCCGGTTACAATGGTGGCATCACGATGTACATTATGTCCAAATTTATTATACGACGAATACATAATAATATTGCCGAAGCACACTGAGAGCGAATAGAAACATTGGGTTACAGCGGCATACCAGACCTGAAAGAAAAAAAATTAGATTTATTTTGTATTTTTGAAGGCAGTCTCAGAATACATAGAAAAGAGCTAATTATATTGGAGAAGTTTAGGAAATATCGAATTTTCAACACCAAATTTCTTAATGCGGACTATGAAGGTATGTGGGGAAGCAAGAAATATCCTCCTGAGCACTTTATATTCCAACATTTGAAATCCACCATCCATTGCATTTGACGAACTTTATAAGGCTAAATGAATTGACAATGAACTGGGATCTTCATTGTCAATTGACTCAAGGTTCAAAAATGCTGCGACCTGTAAAAATTGTGTTCATAGTGAAGATGTGGTTAGTTGAGTGGATTTGGTTGGGCAGTTGAAGTGGTGTAGTGTGCCATGTGGATCATTACCACATGCTGGGGAGATATTGTCCACCGGCTACATCCATCCAGATCTCAGTTGTGCCAAGATCACTCTGGTTCGTCGTGGTAGATGGTGTTCTCCGAGCATGGCGGGAGTTCACGGAGTATTGTATTCACCCTGTATTCTCGAATTGATTCCACAACAGCATCAGTGTTTGGTCTGTTGATCTAGAGGCTACTTTTTGTACCTCTGGACATCTATCTTCGGATCATGAAGATCCTTTCTGAAATGCCTAGGTGACGGGTGCCTATCCATAAGGTAATGGTTTGGACAGCTACTTATACAACACCCAAGAAGATATTGCATGGACAACACCTTGTTGTGTTGACGCACGGAAAGGATCTTTGTCTCCTCATGTAAGTGCTCTTCATTGTCAGCTCCCCAAGTGCTGCCAGCTAGCGACTTGAGAACCTTGTTCTTGCACCTGATCTTATCGCAAATAGTTGTGACGACTTGTAAAATCTACCGAATTTGGTCCCTAGAACCTATAATATAATAATTAGTAGTCGGGATTTTGGACCAATCGATCTACATATTCAAAGGTAGCAGTATTTCCGCTGTCCATGTGGTAAACAATGTGGACGTTGATTTAGTGGCGGTTTTTATACCCTTCACCGCACTGTGGTACATATGTTTGTAACATGCAAAAGGAAACGATATATACACATGGATCCTTTTGAATCACTTTTTCAGTCGATTTATGCATGTCCGCCCGTCCGTCCGTCTGTCCATGTTAAATTGTAAATAAAATACAGGTCGCATTTATCATCCGAATTGGATGAAATTTGGCATAAGACACTTATTGTCAGTTCTCTAATTCTGGGGTTGGTAGGGCTAGTGCGACGAAGATCATCATGCTCATTTGCCAATCCCGCTGCTTCTGCTGGGAAGTTGGGTCTCAAGTCGGGTATGCGACCCGCAAGTATATATCGGGTCGCAACGACGATTGGTGAAATTTCTGAACTCTTGCCAAGTTGTTTTCCCATGGTTAAGGAAGGTACGGCGTTATGCTCAACTTCACTTCACCATAGAGATTCCTACCGGACCAAGCACCTTGGATGATTTTCCGCTTCTTATGACACTAGCAGCATCTCCAAACGTAAATTGTTGGGTGGTTCCTCCTTTAAATATCGTATTCGGGGTGTTCGGATCTATTACTTCAAAGTTGTTAACTGAGACAACGTCCGATGATCTTTCCTGGACTCGAGAGCGACTTGACCGTTGCCCACAATTAACTCATCCCGGTACTGATATTATAACACTACAGATGTTCTAGCCTCTTTTTCCGCTGATGTTCGCAGACTAACCTGTTCAATTTCGTTGTCAGTTCTCTGATTAAGGGGTTATTACGACGAAGCTCATCACGCTCATTTGATAATCTGCCGCTGCTGGGAAATTGGATATCAATTCGCGTATACGACCAGCAGTACTCTTCACTTCGTCTGTTACTCTCAAGGTGCTCTACAAACTGCCGGTTAAAATAACTCGCGCATCTCCTTGGATTTGTCATTTCAACGTCGTTAAACGAGACAAAAGTCTGATGACCTCTCCATCCTGGGTTCGAGAGCGACTTAACCGTTGCCCACAATTTACTCACTCCGGTACTGATGTTACAACACTTCAGATGTTCTAGCCTCTTTTTCCGCTTGTACACGCCTACTAACCTGTTCAGTTCTATTGCCAGTTCTTTGACTCCTGGCTTTCCCATGGCTAGGAAAGTATGACGTTCAGAAGTTAAGTCGGGTGGTCCATTGATATGGTAATAGGGAGGTGATCCGGACGTTAAGCACCTCTACCTACGTCACTTAACCGCTACCTCGATACATTCCATGTAGGGGTTCCTAGAGTCCTGCTCAAGAGAGATAGGTCTGTTGTGGACAGAATGGTGCACTAGGAATTCTAAACCTCCAACGCATTTGAAATGAAGAATTATCAGGAGTTGTGGCAGCAATTTGGGGTTTAGTGGCTGCGGTGCAGATTGCGGGGGAGTCACGTAATGCGAAGATGACGACAGTGATGCCGTAGACCACGCTAATGAAGACGATTCGAAGCAATGTAGTTCCTTCCGCTATACTCTTGCACCCGGCTTAAATCGGAACAAATCCTAAAATGTATCCATTCTCCGCATTCGTTGCATTTCAACGATATAGATCTATGGTGCTTGTGCGAAAAATCAAAACCATAGCCCGGAGTTTTTCTCAAGAATAATTCGGAGCTATATCTAAATCTGAACCGATTCCAAGAAAAGTTCGCATACATAAATTTAGACCTAATTCATAACTCCTAGATACCTCTTTAGTGAAAAGGGATTATATGTCAGTAATTAATAGCCACGATTTAAGTAGTTCGTTCATGAAAATGTGCAAACCCTAACGTGTGATATATGAACAATCGATTTTCTTAAGATGTTTCTGATATTTTTCTTTAATCATATCAAACTTATACATTTCTTACCTTTGGATCCAGAATTTTACCCCAATCAGGTTTAATAAAGTAAATAATACCATCCAAAGATCCCGGCAAGGTTACAGCTCTAATTAATAGAACAGCCATGATAATATAAGGGAATATGGCCAAGAAGTATGAAGCTTTGCCAGAGCTCTTCACGCCTTTAAATATAATAAGGAAAACACAAAGCCAGGATACGAATAAACCCAATACCAGCTCCCAATTGGGTAGACCAATGCCATCATTTATGTTGGCTTTTTCGCGTAAGACTTCATTGCTAAATAAGGAAAGAAAATTTAGAAAACAAAATTACTAATATAAACTAGAAATGTTAAGGGAATGTCCTGTGGTTAGCTTACACAAAAAATAATTCCGAACTTGTTATTGTTCGATTTGGTGCAATATCCATTCTTCCCAAATAAGCTGTTATATTTTGTTGACCCATAACCATAGACCAAGTTTTTAGTTGTTGCTGTTCTTCTTCTTTCGATGGTGCCGAATTAATGCAATTTGTGCCCCACTCTGGACGGCAATAGGCCCAGGGTAGAGGATCACGAAATGATTCCACCAAATAATAGCCAATTATGGCACATATCGATTCATAATATGTACCCAATAAATAAACCATGAATGCTTGCCCAAAGCCAATACCTTGAAAATAAGTTTGTTAATTTAATGAAAAGCGTTATCACAAAAGCGGGGATTGAAGTGGAATGAGATATAAGTCATGCAAAAATATGGTATTAGTGTAGAGTTATATATTTTTGTACTTGGTGAAATAGGTGTTATAAGTCACATAAAGTGAGTAAGGTCTAAGAGTGGAATTTAGCAGAAATTACATGAGAACAAATATATAATCCATTAATTAAATCGATATGTCATTCCACACAGCCCAAATTTTTTAAATTCTACAAGTCTATGAACTTTTTTAAAATATTTGTAACAATGCAATTCTGTTCATTTAATTCACAAAAAATGAGAAATACAGGATTGTTAATACGTCCTGCATGTCGTACTCAAGTTAGATGACAACGATAATGTACCGATTTTTGTATGTTCGCTTCTTTAGTCTTTGCTTCAGACTAAGTTCATTCAGTTGTGATTTGGACAGTGTACTAGAAGTTTTTAATTGCAAAAATGGCTCCTCCAAAAGAGATTTCTATTGATGTGCAAATCTTAATAGTAAAATATAGCAGAGTTGAGCAAATTCGTTCCCAAAGTGGTTCAATCTATTTCGGTTCGCTCGGCAAAAGGAACCGGGTCATCCATTTAGTTCAATGGTTCGTTGGCTCGCGTTAGTTCTCTCCGTCAACGAAACGATTGGATCAAAAGGAACTGGTGGAGCCAAAAGGAACGACTGGAGCACATGGAACTTGATGAACGAAAGAACCGATCGATCTAGTACCGATCGTTCCCTTTGCAGATCGACCGAACTTTTGGATATGGAAACGAGAAAAAATCGAATGAACAATTCAAATTGTAGGCAATAACTATAACCAAACATCTATACCGAAAAAACTGCATTGTCATCCCAAAAATCTAAATAGGAGAGACGTATTTTTCATTCTGAAAGAGGTGGGTAAAAATCCGAAAAGAGGTGCCACAATGCTAGATGAAAAACTTGTAATAAGTTCAGGAATGGAACCATCCAAATATCAATGGATGGTTACGGTTTACACAGTCGAAAAACTTGGCTTGTAATTATCTCTAGAATAAAGGAAAGAGAAATGTTTGCTAAGAAAAATATCACAACTACGTTTGGGTAGTTCGTGAACGAACTAGGTCCAGTTCTTTAGTTTCTATATATATATATATAGCTTCTATAGTTAAGCTAAGGAACTAGTCCCTTTTAAAAAAAGAAACGTGAAAGATCGATCCGATCGGTGAACTAGATTGCCCAATTCTAATCACAACCCGGTAGAACAGACACTACCGACGCACAGGCAGCCCAAAAAGCCTAAAGTAAAAATCCAATAGAGAATGTCACAATGCTCGCCGAAAATCTTGCAAAAAGGTCAGGAACGGTTTTACATCCATGAACCATGGATCAAGAATGGTTCCACAATCAAATCACTCAAAAAAAATGAAAATGACATAAAGAGCCGTCTGGAAGCTAGATTTTTATACAGACGAAGTATAATATATTTGGAAATGACGGTAGAGAAGGCTAAGTTGAAAAGTTTGTTTTAACTGATTAATGCCTCTTTTCCTCACCAGAATCAGTATTAATGCCTCCTTTTGGAGACAAAGCTTGTCACTGATTTCCTAAGCGATTCAATGCTACTTGGAGACTCAAATTCAAGCATTAAGTACACTTCCATTTAATTTCAGCTGTCCAGATGGATGACATAAACTCCTTCGATCACTTCGTAGTAGAACTCTTTCCTATAGGGTCTCCTGGCAACATTCGCGTCGTATGCGGTACCTTACTAGTTGTTGTTCCACTCTACCTCTGTCGTAAAAGTCGGTTAGTACTTTTGTAATGGCGGTCTTTACGAAAGACTCCGATTCTTATGGATATTAGAGCCAGATTCGCAACCCTCAGTGGAGGATTTTACCTTCAGGACTACCGCCTGGTAGGAGACTGATGCCATAAGCAATGATTAGGGAAATTGAAGTAAATTGTCAACTACACATTGATGAACTGCTGTGGATTTTAAAATTCCAGAATAGATTACCCTTACTCAGAAGCCAATCAGTATGATAGCTGCTGGGTTTTCCGTTTGTGACACTAATACGAATAATGAATGAAGTGTTGAATGTAATCTTCTTCAATATGTAATGCTTGAAAAATCATGGCAGTTGTTCATGTTCAGTTCATGTATTAATCCAAATGTTAGTATCCAGATTAGAGTTACAGCTGGAAAATCCCATTGACAATGGAAATTCCAAAATATGTCATGCACTTAAGGCCAACAGTAGTTAAAGCTGAACTAGATACTAGTTTGCGATATTAAATAAAAAACGCCACTCTTCTAAACGTAAGCAAAGGCTAGGAATCTTTAGAAATGTTCTCCAAAAACTGGTTTGTCCTGACAAACAAAAGGCGGCTTTTCCAAAGAATGCACGTGGGGTTTTGTTTATTTTTCGTTTTGGATATTATCATGCCTTGTGTGTGTTTGCCACAAAACTGAAAAAATTAAAATTTACATCAGAGTATTTACATGGTGATGAAAAGGATTTTCCCAAATAATAAGAAAAAGACTACAGATTGTCGGTGTAAAGGCTGGTGAAGAGGCTGGAAGGATGAGTAAGATGGTGGAAGCAGTGAGCAAAGACATTGCTAAGCGTACGACAGGGAAAAATCCATTCTGACACAAAGTCAGAAACTGGCCAATATGAACTTGAAAACAAGAGCGAACAACAAAATGATACCCTGAAGGGTAAGCTCGACCTTCTCTTCACTTCCTCGGAAGCGGTGAAAAAGATTTGGTCTCCGGAAAAGCAGATAAATGGCAAACCCTCAAAAAAGAGCTTCCTGTTGGGTGATATAAAATGAAAGTGAATCCAGTCCGAAATTAAAGGAGACTGCCACGAGAATCTATCTACCACAAAAATTAGCGAGGGAGAAACATGCAGCTGTAAAATTTAAAAAGGATACCCATCCCAAGAAAATCTTGTAATCTATTAGATCTGATGGGGAAATTAATGTACACATCGGGCTAATTCAGAAGCCTTGGTCTCCATCGATCTGGACTGCTGCGATTCAGAGGGATTACATAATACATAAATTTTAATCCTAAACTAGTATTGAAGTGCTGATGAATCTAGTGGCAAAAATTGTCTCTGAGGAAGTTAGACATTCCTCAGTTATAAAAGTAAAATCTTCGCCAGACAGTTGGGCAGCGAGTTCGTGACAGAAAACATTCTCGAAGTCATTGGTCTGCAGAACAAGACATTGCTGATAAATAAGTGGAAGTCTTCCACAGAGAGAAAAAAGAAGACTATCCTTATGTTAGGCTTAGGCAGGACTTCAGTGGCAAGTCTGGCTAAGACTAAGGGTAAGGTGCACTATATGTTCAATGTTGTCTACTTCAAGAATAAGAAGGCAAGGATTGGAGAGGAGAAAGCCACAAAAAGCCACGAGAGAGAAACAAATAGCAGTAAAATTTGGGGCGCCGAGGATAAGATGACCGACTCCCAAGAAAATCGTTTGAGTAAGACGGCAATCTGATGGAAAAAATAATATACACATCGGGCTAATTCAGAAGTCCTGAACTATTACAAACATGGTCTCCATCGATCTGGACTGCTGCGATTCAAAGGGATTACATAATACTTTAATTTTAATCCTAAACTAGTATGGAAGTCCTGATAAATCTAGTGGCAAGAATTGACTCTGTGGAAGTTAAACTTTATTCAGTTACAAAAGCCAAGTCTTCGCCAGAAAGTTGGACGGCGAGTTCGCGACAGAAAACACGATCGAAGTCATTGGTCTGCAGAACAAGACACTGCTGGTGAAGTTAAAATTAAAGCCTCTGGATTAAAACATATAAATTACTAAGTTGTCCATGCAAATACAGGTTAATGACATAGAAAGAAAGACTTTGACGCACTACTTTAGTTATTCCCCTCAATTAATATTTACACTAACTAAATATTGATTAAATATTTTCTGACTCAATACTTGGCAGAACTTTCAACATCCAGTGATCTAATTGAACAAATTAAACAACAATTCAATTTATTTCATTTTTTATCATTGATTTTTCCCATAGGAAAGAAATAATAAATCATTGCAGTCTGTTTGTTAGTGGAAATAATAGAAAATTTGTCCGAAGATGCTGATGAAAGCATGTCACAAAGCAATTAAAATTGTCAACAATCTGAAAAGCTTTCATTTCCGTTCGAACTTAGAAATTTTGTTGTGGAATTGCGTTGACATTTTGTTGCAGTTGTTGTTATTTTGGATTTTAATTGGGTAAGTGTGACTAAACAATAAAAACAATCAATATGTATTACGAATTGTAAAATTGTCTACAAAAAATGGGAACTATCGATTCGATTGATTGCAGCAAAGACAATTTTTTTTCCGCCGACAAAGTTCATTCTCTGAACTTGAAATGTTGTAACAGAGTGTAAACGTTTGAAGCTAATTAAAATCGGTTTACTTAAACACAAAAACATAAAACCACAACAATAATTATGATATTGACTTACAACACCATCACGGTTAGAATTATAAATTATGAGAATTTTATGAAGACATTTCGAGAGGGGAAGAGGGGTAATATTGATCGATTAGGTGTTTGTAACAATGACGAATGTTGTAACCAAGCACACACAAAGTAGGTAGTTATGAACTTGTTGCATGCAACCTAAACAATAATTCAGCACTAACTGTGAAAATGTTATTCTTCAAGGTTTGTAGACTACGTGTATGTCGCGATTTTAAAATAGCTGCGTTGAATTCTTTTGTGGTTATAAAAAAGCGGATATAGCACCGATTTAATCCAATGGAAAAGGTGAATGAATGATTGCCATCTCAAAGCCAAATGTATTCGTTACATGTAGAACATTAAAATTTTATATTATTGATCAATAATGAGGTAAGACGGACTCATATTTTGGTACCCCTATGAATTCTGTATTTTGTACATTGCATGTACTTTACAAACTAAAATCCGATTCCTGGTAACCTACAAATTTTCCGTCCAAATTGACTGTTATGTGTATGCCATTTCTGGTCATACGAGTAAAATGTCATTGCTACAAAATTGTCAAAATATTCACTGCTTTTTGTAAATGTGTGATTGTACATAATGTACAGACAAAAACCTGGTCGAATGTGATGGAGAAAAATCGGGAGAAAAGGAGAGAGAAGAAACCGTTTTTGTAGAGATTAAAAAGGAAATTTGGTGGCAGATAAAGACAGCGTGTAGAGGATATGGAAGGAGATACCGCAGAACAAACAAGAGATGGTGGTATAGAGTGTATACCACCTAGCCAATATGAGGTCAAAAAAGCAATCAATCGGCTGAAGAATACTCAAGACAGGTGGTCAAATGCTGGTCAGGAGCATGCACCAGCTGATTATTACAATTTGGCTAGAAGAATGCATGCCCAATGATTGGAACTTCAGAGTCCTGTGTCCCGTATACAAAAAAAGGAGACAAGATGATATGTGCCAACTATAGAGAAATAATTCTCCTTCCCATCGCATATAAAGTGCTATCCAACGTGCTGTGTGAACGACTGGAGCCAATGGTCAATGGCATTATTGGACCATACCAATGCGGCTTCAAACCACCATTGACCTGATTTTCACTCTGCGCCAAATCCAGGAGAAGTCCCACGAAAAGCCGCATTTGACAGCCCTATCCGTTCAGAGGTGTTTAAAGCCATGTCTGCGCTTGGCATTCCTGTAAAATTAATTCGGATATGCAGGACAAATTTAACTGGCACAAGATCAGCAGTTAAAGTCGGAAAGGACCTCTCGGAGTCCTTTAATATCGAACGAGGATTCAGACAAGGTGACAGTTTGTCGAGTTATCTTTTTAACATCCTGCTGGAAAAGGTCATAAGGGAGGCAAATATGAACAGAAAACAACACGTGTTATGAGGGTCGCACATTGAGAGCGGCAGCAGCCACCTTTGAACAAATTGAGAAGGAGTCTGCCAAAGTGGGATGGTATTCACGCGCAGTAGGCTCGGACCAACTGTGGAACTTGAGAACTACAGCTTTGAGGTAGTCAAAGATTTTATATACCTTGGTCCCGCCATAAATAAAACTAATGATATCAGTTTTGAAATTCGAAGAAGGATAGTGTTGGCCAACAGATGCTACTATTGTCTAAGTAAGCAGTTTAGAAACAAGGCAACCTCCCGCCAGGCCAAACTTACACACTACAAGACTGTACTACCCGTGCTGTTATATCGATCTTGAGCATGGGAACTTACGCAAGCATAAGAGGCAACTCTTGGAGTGTTTGAGAGAAAAATTCTCCGAAAGATCTGTGGGCGATCTGCGACGGCGGTGAATTTTGCCGTTGAATGAACCATGAGTTGTACCATCTATTCTCGGACATCGTCATGTTTAGACGTATCGAGCTGCAGCGACTACCGATATTTGAGTGTATAATGACGTGTGTTAAGAATAATTTAAATCGGTTCAGATTTAGATTTAGCTTCCATATATATTTTCGTCCGATTTTATGTAAATGGTGCCCCAAAGGCCCTGCATTTTTAAACTCTCAATATTTGTCCGATTAGCGTGGGGTCTCTGGTTAACGGAAAGGCAAATTTAATATACACTAGTTCTCAAAAGTGGACGAATATTAATAACATAGTTCCGAAATAACAAATTATAACCTATGTTGGGATACAGTTTGAACAATATTGATACATTTTAAATGGAAGATAATTATAATTATAACCCAAAAAAATGTGTCCAAAAACCAGCAAAACGCAGATAGTGGATGAGCATTGGAAAAAATATATAATCTAGTGCATATTCGGCTCACTATTTCCCACAGATATAGTCTGAATTTGTGCACAAATTTGTTTTCGATCGATTCAGATAGTGTTATTGATTACATTTATAATATTTACGATCAGGGTGTTAGAAATTTTTTATTATTATTGTTATAACGTGCATTACCAAACCATTACCAAAAAAAACTACATTTGAAAACGGACAAAAACTCACATAAAATACAATTCTGCCGATGATGTTGGTTTAGCACTTTGCAATGCCGCCGCCGATGTTGAAACATTATTTAAACTCATCAAAACCGATGAGTTCGTCACTAGCTTACTCGAAATATTATCAGCAGAATTGTATAGGAAATCGGCGGTATTTTTCTCATTGGATGCTACACAAACAGCATTCCATGAATCGTCACACTGTGACCAAGGCAATGGTGAACGAAATGAATCGAATAGGTAACGGGTGGTCATGCCCATGATGGCAACATAATATGTGGTGACCATTGATATTGAGACAACTTGGCCAATACCAATGCCTACGGATGATAATGAAATGGAATTCAGGACAAATTACAAATGAGTGACATTAAATAAATTTTCCGATTTCTCTTACCTCTCATGGCTGGACACAAATCGAATACCTTCACCGAACCACGACTTGAAAATTGTCCAATAATCATTTCCAAATAATATATGGGTTTACCAATAAGAAACAATACCACCAAATAGGGTATTAAAAATGCTCCACCACCATTGTCGAGGGCGGTAAATGGAAAACGCCAAACATTGCCTAAACCCACAGACATGGCTATGCAGGACATAAGAAATTCGACACCTTTACCCCATTGTTCACGTTCTTTGACAGGTTTGCCGGGTTTGGGAGGGGGCTAGAATGAAGGATATCAGGAATATATGTAATTTGTTCTGGATTTAACTACTTACCTCACTATTTGAATGATTATTTAAATCCTGTGATTTATTCACACCATCATCTCCTATAAAGGCGGGATTTTCATGCGGGGTCACCATTTTGAATGATTATAAATTTGAAGTCAATCTGAAAAAGATAAGAATATAAGAAATCTATTATGTATCAATAAATAATATGAATTAAAATGCCCACAAATTAAAACTTGAATCTCTGAATACATTTTAGCTCTGATAGTAATTATAATCTTTGAATACATTTTAGCTCTGATAGTAATTATAATACTGGCTAAGATAATCAGAATACCCAGAATTTAATTAGCACCTCATAATGCACAAATAAGTCAACTTTGTTGGCTAACAAGTAAAAAGGAAGTTAGCTAAATTTAAAAAAACTATTTAAAATATCTCAAAATATGGCGCTATTTCCTGTATAGGCATAGATAAGCCTCCAACACCACAGAATAAAAAAATTACAGCCACTTCGGCGTGTAAACGCAGGAAAACCTTCAAAATATCGAAAATGGGGTGGTACCGCTACACAATATCAAACAAATAAATCTCTCGTGTTAAAATGTGTAGTACCTAAAAAACTAAAATCGAGAGCTATCCTCATATGTGAAACAATGCTCCAGTGACTTTGGGAGATGCAAAGGCGATAGAGGTGACAAAGTACGAAAATCCTTAGTTGTGGACTGTCTGTCGTGGTTAAAAGAAACTGAAATATGAAGATTCGGCAAGTGATTATATACTAGACTTTGGAGTTTCTTAAGACACAAATGTAGAAATCGGATCAGAATTCGTGATTTGATGAATGCAGGTCAGACTTCGGTTCACTAAACACCCTTTACTCCTCAAGGAGTTAATCGAAAGAGAAGATTGTTTATATATTGTCTCATGTTGAAAAGCACCTAGGTTATTATACATACTTCTAGCCTGGGCAAACCTAAACGTCAGTACGACTACACAGAATAAAATAATTCTTATATTATATGTACAGAGCTTGGAAAATGTTGCCAATGTCCTGATTTCTCCATTTTATGAATGCCATTCATAAAACTTTAAATATTGGTTTCTTGTAGAAAGAGAGGTTTCTGTGGCATAGAAACTATTTTTCGTTTTGATTTTTTCTATTTTGATTTGATGTTTTCTTCATTGCTTTGTCTTTTATCGATTTTTCTTACATACTTACTTACATGTTCTTGTCATTATTACAATCCTATGCAATGTTAATCTTTCGTACCAACACCTTTTTGTTATATTGTATTTGACATTTATATCGAAATAATTTGGAAAATACACATGCGAATTTTATAATCCCAATGCAGAGGTCGGTAACAGTGTATGAAACAATGAAATGCAAAACTATTCACAATCGAGTGAGTGAAGAGACCGCGGTTATAAACAAGAGAAATAGTAGATAAACAAACGGTTGAAAACTAACAACCACTAAGTGAGAGAGAAACAGATACAAAACAAAACTCTGCCGAACAATGAATGGTGTTGTTTTTTTTTTTTTTGGGTAGAATGTGTTTTTTTTTTCAAAAAAGAGATAGAGGAAAACTGAGCGTTAATAGTGGTAAAGTATACCAAAGTATGAAAATATTTCAAATATTAATGTAATGTTTACATTCTTTTGTAAAAAATAGTGGCTTTCTCATGATTAAAGGCATTTTTATTTGCATTCTAAACGAGGTATATGTATAACATGAAACAAATTAACTATGAATGAAGTTATGAAAATATTCATTAACATTTGTTTCTGTGTAGGGAAGGAAGATTGGGGCACATTCGGTACTTTTTTAGAGCTCTATATATCATTACTTTTTCAACAGATAAAAACAATTTTATGGATAGTTATTTGCAAAAATGATACAGGCCACAATTATGGACCAATTTTCACGAAATTTTGCATGTAGGATTGGTTCTGCCCAATGAAGACCCCTATTGTTTTTGGTAAAGATCGGTTAATATTTAGGGGATGAAATGGACCAAATATTTAATTTTTGTCGGTTTTTCTGGTCACTCCTAAGGCCGCAATTATGGCCCGAACATTGTGAAATTTTACATGGATAAGAGGATCGGGCCGAAGAAAAAGCATGCCTGTTTTGATAAAATTCGGCAAATATTTAGCGGGCTAAATGGACCCAGACTTTTGTGTGCAAAATGACATAGACCCGAGAAGTTGACAGGTTGATCTGTGGGAGTTACACTTAAATATTTACAGGTGCTCACGTATTCAGATATTATTTAGTAACCCATTACCACACTAGAGGGCGAAAATATCGTGCTGATCGGTCTGAAATTTTCCATACCTGGATCGGTCAAAGACAACGCCTATAATTTTCGGTGATGATCAGATAATAATTTTGGGATGAAGTGGACACTTTTCGGTAAATTTTTTGTGTTTTGCGAGTAGATGTATACGCCACAATTATAAGCCGAACATCACAACACAACCCACGGTGAAGAGAATGTGGACAAGTAATTAGAAGGGCTGTACTGAATATAAGTAATATTCGGAAAATATGTCAGTGTAATCATGGACAGAACTTTAGAGTTCCGTGGTAGTTGTGTGGGGTATAGAATCGTCGGCCCCGTCCGACTATACTGCTTCGCTCATTTTAATTTTTATCTTTCAATATTCCAAAGACATATTATTTTTATGTTTTTTTATAAGGATGCCAACAGTGCACATCATTTATTATATTGTCCAACCGAAACAAATCGTTATCCCATTTTCCCAATACATATTTTAAAAAATTGTTTTCCATTTTCTACCAGAAAAGAACTTTCGATAGGTTCATGACTCATATGAAAGTATTTTCAGAGTTTGCAATCTGGATTTTGTTTTACTCAGTGGAAGATAATTTGTAATGAAATAGTGTTCCGCCCCCATTTAAAAGATTTTAAACGGGTTTCGATGTTTTTAAGATTTTGGACACGTTTTTGAATCGCAAACTAACTATAATTTGACATTATGGGTTCTGATTAGGAAATATTCGAATCAAAAATTTTCACTGTCGGTCCATCTTTTGGTATAATTCATATATAGACAAAAAGTTCTATATACTCTCAGATATTTTGATTTGAAGTATTTGACAAGTTGTTGCAAAACCTTACCTTACTTAACTTAGTTTTTTTCTTTTTTGAGGTGTAATCAATTTATGGCTATTGTTCCACGCTTCGCAATATAAATTCCTATCCTCTTAATTTTGCACGTAGCCCTTTTCAAATCAAATAATATAATCGCAATATGCTCATAAACTCCAATGCCATCATAAAGATTTTTCTATGAAATTGCTGTCATTTTTTTTTTTTAATTTTTATTGGAATCATTTATTTTCTAAATAATCTTATCAATTTATAAGAGTATCATAGGGTTTGTAAATAACACAATTGAAAAAAGTGGGTTAAGTTCGGTTGAGTCGAATAGTAGAAAACCTGAATGCTACATTTATATCCCAAAAAATGATAATTCTCTAGAATGGTTTAAAGACAAGATTAAAAATATAAGAGTGATTTTGAATATGGTAACTTTTTCCAAAATTAGTAGACAATTTATTAATAGCGTTTCAAAAATTTTGTCTGTATATGTAATTTTTAGTATGATCTTCCTAGTCAACAAAAATGAGGTTTACGTTTTTTCCATTTTTAGACATTCATATATGCGCCGCTCAAATGTACCGTGATTTTAATATTCCTTTATAATCTGAATTCAAAATCCTTTGAAACTAAAATTTAAGATTTTTAAAAAGTGGACTTAACCTGAACGCCTCAATGTTTTCTCTTATAGTCTTAGTCATCTTATACTATTATTGGGTGTATAAGTAACTTTTTATTTTCTTCTTTTTCCACTCAAAAGGTAAACAAACTATTATAACACAACACACTTCAAAATTTAATTGCACTAATTATATTTCATTGATAAATAAGAAGAAAAAATCCGTTTAAATTTCCCCGACAATTTGTTCTGAGTTGAGCTCATTTTGCTCGTTCATATCATAATTGTTGCTAAATTGTCACATCAAGTGATCGGTCATAAACCTATAATTTAGAAAATATTGTTTTATTGTTGTTGTTGATGTTGTCATGAGAAGATTTAGATAAAGGCAGGTGTAAGGTTGTTGTTTCGTCTGTTCAGATGTCGTTATATTTGGTTAACAAACCGGCACGTGAGGTGTTTTGCGAGTGGAATTATTTGTTTTCCTCTAATCTGATAGTTCTTCTCACTCAGTATCTAATTAGAAAATTTTGTCATTAAACTTTATAAAGTAATGTAAATATTTATAAGCATGACAATTATAATGTGTTATTAGTACCGGTATTGTATGTTATTAAATGTTTTAATTGTGTGACATACTTTTTTTGAAAAGAGATTTTATCTGGCCTTGGATTTAATTTGAGCATTTAAATGTAATTTTTATAAATATTTAATTTTTGTCTGTCACGAAGTCATTTATCCTCTTAAACCCCGAAATGCCTACATATAGGCACATCGCTTGACCATCAAATTTATTTAAAAGAGGCTATAGCTTCAAATGGGCTTTTGAGCAATGAAGTTTTTCACACACAAAGAAAACATAATGCCAAATTACAGATAAATCGCATGAAAAATGCATCTGGGACTATAAAATTATATTTAAAAATGTTTTGCGAAGAAGTTTTTTACGGAATTAGAATCCCAAATAACAAATTACTACCACTTCGTTTGTAAAATGCGCATAGGACAATTAAAATACCTAAAACGCGCATGTTATATATATGATGGCTATTGCATATATGAACGGCATACAGAAACATGGACCCATACATCCCATTTTCAATAGCAAACATCCTAGGAGTTCTTTGATAACTGACGGACGGGCGAATTTTAGAATTTATTTCTGATCAAGAAAAAGGTACACTTTTTTTGGTCTCCGGTGAATATAAAAATATCTAAAATGGGCGAGATATTATGAGAAAACATGGATCAATGATAATAAAGAGAACTTTAAAGGGCACAAATTAACTTCGATTGCTACCTAGTATGATGACGGCATCAGATCACAATTATAAAAAAAAAAATATATATAGTGACGAAACATGTTGACTCTTTAGACCAAATTGGATGATTTTGAAAGGACCCCGCTTTGGGCGCCATATTGATATTATCCATCCAAATTGACACAATATTAATATAAACACAAAACGGTTAACAATCTCTACATACACCGGTAGAATCTGCACTCGCACTAAATTAGATTTCCATGATGATAATGCTTAAGCAACATGATGAACCTGGCTTGGGTACTTAACACCAGACCTCAACTTGTCAGTAGCTACCACATAGTTCGTGAAGCATGGCAAGGAGGCCAGCAGAGGCAAATCGTCTGATTTCTGATTTCACTTCTGTAGCCGTTATACAAGACACTTGAGGCGCTACTCCTGCCATCGAAAAGAAGCAGATTTGGAGATGGTTGTGCACCGTAACAACTGTATTGCACCAAACCAGAACATACCATGTAACTGAACAGTAGCCCTTGGGATATCGAGAAGACCAACCTCTCTCCGTGTTCGAAACGTTGAATAATCAAATATATATTTTATGGATTTCAATCATATGTGGAATTCAGAAACTGGAAATCAAAGACCCGGAACTATTCAATCTCTAGCTGATATTCCATGAATTCACAATTAAATCAACACTTGGACTGCTAAAATCAAGCTCCAGCTGAACATAATAGTCGATGGAGAGACAGATTCCGATCAGCATCTACCTCAAGACATCTTTGTGGCTTGATCTAGGTTTGGTAAAAATAATAGGTTGTGCAGAGTTTGGGTCAAATCGGACATTCCATTCAACTGATATTGAATTTAAAAAATATTGACCATTTGTGGGGGAGCTACCAGAAGGAGTGGACCAATGGATCCCGTTTTCGGACTTGATGTAGGCTTGGTTAAGATAACAGGTTGTGCAAAATTTGGTTCAAATCGGACATTCCATTCGCCTAGTATTGAATTTATAAATATTGACCATTTGTGGGGGGACATTGAATTTTGTGCAAAGTTTGAATCAAATCGGACGTTCCATTTGCCTGATATTGAATTTTAAAATATTAAAAAGTGTTGACCATTTGTGTAGGAGCTACCAGAAGGAGTGGGCTTACTAAAGATAATAGATCGTGCAAAGTTTTGTTCAAATCGGATAATCGGTTTTATCCGATAATATTATATATAAAAATTTCAGTAAAATTGTGACCATTTTGTGAGGAAGGTACCAGAAGGAGCGGGCCGAAAGTTATTCTGCGCACTAGCTAGCCAGACATTTGTAAATTGTCTGAAACGGATTTGGTCCAAAAAGCATGGGGTCAAAAACCAATATTTCGATGAGGCACACTAGCCATAAGGCTAAGGGTATAAGGGGTATATTTTTGTACTTAGAAAATAAGTGCAAAAATGTGATTAAAATTTAAAAAAATAAACACATAGATCGATGTTTCGGCTATATTCCTTAGCATGGACCGATACTGCAGACAAAAGATACTTGAGCTTCAGCAATATACATACGGACATGGCTAAATTGTCTTCGAATGTCGTCGAAAAAATATATTTTTATCTGATCTTAAATTATACTATCACCTCCATACTATGCTGGAGAATATACAAAAATTATACCTGAAACTTGCAAATAAAATGTCAGTTGGCATCTCTACAAAAATATGTTTTGAACATTTTGATTGCAGATTTTTTTAACGTGTATTTAAATAAGCATTGTCTAATCTCCCTCCACCATCACTAATCAAATCATGGCCATCAGTTAATCACTCATATTTATATTTTTCATATATAGAAAATAATATAGCAATTTAGTGTATTTCACTGTCCAAATTTAATTTGAATTTAACACCCACGTAATAACCTTTTTGTGCGATTCCAAATTGATGCAATTTTTTGTTGAATTTATTTTTATTATCATTTATATGTTTTTTTTTTTTTTGTAAAATTTCAAAATGATATGATTATAGTCGTTACTTTCGCACGTCTCATTAGCACCGTCTAAATGAAAATTGTTGCAAAACTTGTTATGCTAATTAGAGTATTATTATTAAATAATTAAAGGCTTGTTAAAAGTGTGTCAATATTTATTTTTTGTGTTTTGCACACACTTAATACAAATATGGCTGAGTTGAGTTTAATAAAGAAGATTAAATAAAATAAAGTCATTGTTATTTTTTTATTTTTGTTATACGAGGAAATGGAAATTTTAAATAAGGTTAACACATTCATAAAATTTAAAATAAATTTATTTTATACAAAGACAAATTTGTATAAACACGTGTTCTATAGTTACTGTGCTTTGGAAAATCGCCTACAATTAACTATAATCGTATTAGCCACCATAACCAATCAATCAGTTTACAGACGGAATTTTATTTCATTTAGAACAACTTTCACTGAAATTCTGTCGTATGAATTTGCATGGTCTTGCAATAAATTGATTTACATGTTAATTTTTAGCAATTAATAATATTTCTAATCTATATCAGGTGCAGTAATAAATTCCGGAACTTGTGGCATAAGAAACAAAAGAACAGTTTTTGTTTTAATTTTTTTAGCTTTATTTCTGAATGGGTATTTATGGACTATTTACTTTATATACAAACATATAATTTAACGGAAAATAATATTTTTTTTTTATTTTTTGAAAAATCTGTTAATTTCCTGTTAAAATTATATTTTACAAATAATTTTATTAAATTTATGACCATATATATTTATTTAGTACGATTTGTTCTAGTTAAATTAAATATTGAAAGTGCCCAATAACACGTACTACTATTTATTTTTTTATTGCTGTTGTTTGTGTAATAAAGACATGTGGCTGTTTCGAAATTCGCAACTATGTATTTAAAACAAATTGTTTTAAATGATGACGAAGTGAGCCAGTTCTGGGAACATGTGTCAACTTATTAGAAAAAATAAATTTTCAATTTTATTAGTTTTTTGTTCTTCTTCGGAACCAAATTTACACTAGAAATGGGAAAAGTTGAAAATATATTAAATTTGTTATGTGGATTGTAGATTATCTAAATAGTTATATTCTGGATAAGGGGAAAATTCGAAGACGATTAAATAGTCAGTTTGCAGGTAGGTCAAGCTAGAAATAGGCTAAATCGGACAGCTATTAGGTATTGAGTCCTATCTGCAGGGTGTACAAGGGGATGACAATAAAATAGCAAGATATCACGAGGATGACTCACAAATATAAGGTCGAGCTGTTTTCCAAAGGAATTATGAATGCTGCTAATTTGCGATATGCCTGTGTTAAATATGGGACTAATACAGCTAGTAATTGGCAAAAAGTCATAAGATTTAGAGCTCCGGGGCCATTCCATGTAAGGCAAATTTAGCTGTTTGACATACATCATGAAAGAAAGAAATATGCTTAAGATATATTAGATTGGGGAAAAAGAAATCCATTATTTTTATATGAATTATAGGACTTTATTTAACATGCTTCGGAATGTCCAGCTTGGGCCAAATATGCACCGTTTTGTTGTATGGTTTGTTGCCATTTTAAAGGTAACTTCATAATACCTCTCTCAAGAAGTCCTGCTCGAATCTACACTAATTCAAGAATGCCTCTACAAAACTTCAAGTGAAAATCTCAAGAACTCTTGAAGATATAGGCGATTTATTGTGTCAGCATCAAGTGACGGTAAGAGTGATTCTCAACTTTAAACGCATTTTTCTAGAAGCAGTGCTTTACGAATTGCGAGCACGATAACTCAAAAACTAATAATCCAATCGGTTCCAAATATTGACACGTTTCTCTGGGTGTATATAGCTATCGTATGATAACGGATAAAGCCAATCGGTGAAGAACTTCCTTATTAAATGAAAATCTTGAAAATTTCAAATGGAGAATGGGGGAGGTCCCCTTAAAGAAATTTTGCAATGCAAGAAAAAGATTATAATCGTTTGGTGCCAAGTCCGGGTTATATAACGGATGCATTGAAACTCCCCAACCAAGATCCCAAGTTTCTGGCGAGTCACTGTAGATGTGTGTGGCCTAGCGTTGTCCTGTTGGCCAATTCTGAAGGTGAGAGAGGTGTCCACGACACCTCTCCTGTAGGTCGTTTCTGATCAATTGTAAATTGTTTAAAACAGTTTTATGATCGATTTTTAGCTCCTGGGCGCTGTTACAACTGCTAACATGCCAGCCAACTTCGATTTTCGACGACCGGGCTTCCTGAACGCAATCAACGAAAGCAAAATTGCACATAATTGGCTGTAACAATTTTAGTAGATTGGCTTGCATTTTCGCCTTTGTCAAAGAAAAACTGTAAAATGTGCCGAATTTTCTCTTTGTTCACTTCCATTTTGAACAACCTGTAACACACAACTGAATGCACCAAACCAAAACAGCAATAGCACCCTTCAAACGAGCATAAATCTTAAATTGTTTGATCGATATTTTACGAGAAATTTATCAGTACAGTCATGTGCCGTAAAAATAATGGATTTCTTTTTCCCCAAACCTAATATCAACACTTTGATTAGGCGATATATATGAGCACGTTATATACAACGTTGTAATTCGAATCTTAACAGCTATAATATCAATATCTAGAGATATGATATTAAAACACCTCCGCTTCTACCTTTAATACAATATTTTCGATCACGATTGAAGATTTGAAACTGATTACAAAGAACTTCAGTATTATGTATGCCGATATGTGTCTGTGAATGCAATTACATAAAAATTAAAATCAAAACTATCTACAAATAAGGCTGACAATTTGGTATTTAATCCTCTTAAATTCTGGAATGAACTTAGTTTTTTGAATTGGTGTTTGGTACATTCCTTTGCAACGTTCCTATATAAATATTCATGAATGATGACTTTAGGCAGCCAAAACTTTGGATTTACTATAATTTCGAAAATATTTTCCGTAAGAATTACCTTAAACGATGCTTTACTACTCTGTCCTGCATACCTAAATTTAAAAACATCTTTAATATTCGGGTCTAACTTCTTCAATATCGGGGTCTAACTTATTTTTTATGTAGTCATTAATATCGTCTTCCGAAGTTTCAACTGCAAAATGAGCTGCAAATACAGAGCTTTGAAAATTTGCACTTCATCGGTGCACGCTTTGATATAGTCCATATATGGTGTTATGTTGATTTTTGTTTCGGTTTAGCCCCCATAAAACGGTACCACACAATATTCTGTATTCGGGTGGTTTTGGGCACATGTTCCTATAATTCTGTATTTAAGGGGTTTTATCATGTTTCTGAACTAATAAACGATCTAATTTGATTTTTCAAATTTTTATGTAGTCTCAAATCTTCATAATAAAAATTGTCGATGCCAGTTTACGGTGAGGTATAGCTCGCATAGAACCATCCCAGATTTTATATAACCCCACTTAAATATTATTTTTGGATATTAAAACATTTTTCATGGAAGTGGCAATAATATGATATATCGCATCTTCGGCGAATAAAAAATAAATTAGTGAGCGGAGCAGTATAGTGGGACGGCTACGAAAATATATGTTTTTGCGGTTCTATTTTTGATCGATTATAGGTCAACAGTTCCACTTTCTTACACTGACATATTTTCCAAATCTTGGTGAATATTTACGCCATAAAATAAAAATGTTGGTCACTTTTGGTTTTGGTTGAATATTGACCGATCATAATTTAAACAGCCGTTCTCGTCGTTTGGTCAGATTCTTTTCACCGTGTAAAATATGTAATGTTCTGCATATAATAATGGCCTCTAGAGATACTAGCCAAAAATCGGACAAAAATAAAGTTTTCTGTTCATTGCACCCCCTAAATATCATCTTAACATCACCGAAAATTTAAGGCCTCGTCCTTGGCCATAACCGGAACTTCACGTAAAATTTCAAAGCGATCAGCGCCACACTTCCTCCCTCTAGAGGGGTAATAGTAATAATAAACAATATATCACCTTTAAATATTTACTATAATTCTCACATTTGAGTTGGTAGTATATCTCTTGGATATACTACCAACTTCTCCGATCTTTGTCCCGCAGGAGTAAATATATACGACCCAGAATACTAATTGACCCGCAAAATAAATATTGACCTATCTTCATCAAAACAGGCATACATAATCTTTGGCCAGTTTCCCTTCCTTGTGTACAATTTCGAGTTGTACGGGTCATAATTGTGGCTTCTAGTGCAAAATTAAAGTTTTTGGTCCATTTGATCCCCTAAATATTTACGAATAATTACCAAAAACAATAGGGGCTAAACCCGACCGACATGATTAGCTAGAGGTTTCAGACGTTGCGACAGTTATTTATTCTCATATTCGATAACAATGGATCAAAGCTAGTGATGTACAATGAAAGTTTCAAATCGAAAACGACATTGCCGAAGGTACCCCAATGCGGAAGCTGCCCCAGTATCCCCTATATCTTCTAAAGTAACAAAGGTTCTAAGGCGCAAGACATAAGACCATAAAACTTTTCATATTCAGTCTTATATACATTTCATTTTTGTTTCATATATTTCTCTTTGGTATCCTTCCCAGTGTCTATAACTTCCTATGCATTACAACTAGATCACTGTTATAAATCCACTGCGCATTTCATTGTTCAGCAGCCGGCTAAAACCAGTTTTGTTTCTTTCCAACTCCTTCATCGTGTAACCATTACTGGACAAGTGTCTGAGACGTGCTACTACCTAGCCAAAAGAAGTTTATTAACGAATGCCGACCACATACAACAGCATTATTGCTGGTACCAGGCTGGCATATGCCCGATTTATGTCTTCTGTGCCTCTATGGCCTTGACCATCAAATTGCCGTTGTATCACCCAATTTTTATTGTCTTGTTTTGAGCTTTTTTTTTCAACGTCCAAAAACAAACTTTTCCGCCTGAATTCATGTTCGTCTATATATTTCATCCATTCATTCATTCATGGGAGACGTTGTCGCCTGCACATGTTGTGAATTACCAAAACTATGAGCATTTTGCAGTTTGAATTTATTATTCGAATCACTTTTACTTTTTTATGTGTTGAGCGCGATTTTTTTTTTTGTGTTCGCTCTACATGGAACAAGTTTTGTATTTTTTTGATATGCAGTTCAAGTAGTGGAATTCAGTTACCAGCAATAATGTGGTATAAATGAAATATATGAGCTTAAATGGTATGTTTCTAGTTTTGTTTGTTGTTGTTGTAGGAGAATATGACATGTTTTATTTATTTTTAATAATAATAAGAAGGAAGTTATTTGGCTTAGAATAAGTTTTATCCGGTTCATGACCAGATTTTTGTAATCCGTAAGAATATATATTCGGTTGAAATGCAATGTAGAGGAATGAAACATTTTTTGAACATTCATTGAACATTGATATACTATAGTAGGGTTCATTGGTCTATTTCGAATATAAACAGCAGAACAAATTGTTGAATAGTCTACAAACGCTTTAAATACTTAAAATATTTCATTTAGGATCATACAACTAATTAAAAAGCCAATAATAAGTCTACAGTCTGGCACATAGATACAATGTTAGGCTACTACAATTGTATGGTTGATGCCAGGTTTCTGTGACGAATTTTTATATATCTGTATAAAATTTAGTAATGGTCATTTATTTCAATATTTTTGTTTTCAAGAGTATACTTCTGAGTATTCCTCAATGGTGCCGAAAAAATATTAAAGTAATTTTGGGTGCAAAATTTGGAAATTTGTAAATTTCATATTTATTGGAATTCTCGGTTTCGGAACAGTGTTTTTACCCTGATTCAGAAATGGTTCGGAAATGAATATTTTGATAAGTTGCAAACGAAATGCCAAAATAAATATACCCTCCATACCATGGTGGATAGTATAAAAGGCTTCAGACCTTCTTAATCAGAACGTCGATCTTGATAATCTCTTTTCAGTTTTATTGTATACTACAAATCCGTCGGGGCCACGTCAGACAGAGGATAAAACTTCCTCTGTCTGACAAATAATATTACTGGAGATGAGAAAATATCCTGCCTCATTCTTTATTGTGTTGTTCTTGTATTCAAGTATTTTTACTGGCATCGTATAGTTAATTCCAAGGCGACATATCGATTTATAAGAGGTTCATCATTGATTCTTTATCTATGCCCTATGTGCTGCCCTCAATCGACTTTAGGATAGTTTTGGAATTTGCTTTCGAATTTGGCCTAAGGTATCTTAGAGTAAAATTTTTTTAGTAGGAATTGCATGTCCATCTAAGCATATGATACCTTCTTATGGTCTACCACGTCCGATTTTCTCCTCCAAAACTTATTGGATCAATTTTCAGTTTATTGAAATAAATTATTTATTCTAAGGAATATGTTCGTTCGTCAGCACGATATATATAAATATATAGATGTTCTTGGAATTTAGCCCAGACAATAAAATATTTTACAAATTATAAACGAGTATGCACAAACATATGTATCAAACACCTGTTTCGATATTCCAGTCCACGTGATACGTTTAAAACAACTCTTTCATCCAGTTTAACGGTAAAAGTCGGAATTTTATTACTTAATAAAACAATACCAATGATATAACCCCTTTGAGATTTCCCATCGACTATGAATATTAATGTGGATACGCACTATCTATTTTGAACAACAGTTCTAAGCAAAAATTTTTGGTTGACTACTATTTATGTTTGGCAGTCATCAGGCATTCGCAAAAATATTATTTTGATAATGAAAATTGAAAAAAAAAATCCACAATGGGTTAAATACCAGTTACTAACTAAATCCCAAAATAAAATAAGAGTTCTACGAATTCAAGAATATAATCAATTAATTATTCAAATATTTAATTTCAATGCAAATTAAAACTAAAGAACCATTTATGACGCATCGCTTGTCAAAGCCATTTTTTTATTAAAGACAAAACAAAGCGATTCGATAAAAAAACAATAAAAAAAACACCGCGTGCATCACCAATTATTGTGATCAAATAATGTTTGTTCTTTTTTGACAACTCTTTCAATATTTAAACAGAGCAGTGCAGAAAAAATCCCAGAACTTTTGTAACCACAACAAATTGTTGCTGGAATTTTAATTAATTAAAAAACTCCCCCAAAGGCGACATTTTTTCCCACTCACTTGATCGTCATCAGTTAATATCAAGTGGAAGCAAACAAAAATTACCATATTTGAAGTTGTCAGCAATCGCACAACAAATAAGTGTCAATAGTATACAATTGCGATAATAGTGATTTAATGAATTGTAGGAAAAAAACGAGGACCAGAACATCAGAAATGTTATTTTTGTGGTTATTTCTTTTTAACACATAAATTTTATTTTATTGAAATAGTAAACAATAATTCATATAAATTTTCAGTGTCTCTTTATCTGCGACACTTTATTGGCCCTATATAAATTTTGTACTTGAGTTCGTAATGTACACAATTTTTTGTTTGAGTTTATTTATATACGAATATCTACACATAATTAAAAATTGTGTTTATTTATTTACTTTTTTTGGTATTATATATTGTTTTATCAAGTTAAATATCGACATATACAAATGTTTCAAATGATTAATTGTGTCAAAAAATCCCCCTAATTTATCTTCGAGTGGAATAAAAATAGAAACAGGATGTGAGAAAAATTAATAGGTATGGTCGAAGCTCATAAACCCTCATCGATGACGAAAACCTAAAAAATATATAAAATCCAATGAGAGGAGCAGTATATGGTCGGCCCCGCCCGACTTATGGTACCTTACACAACTTCCACAAAAATCTAACTTTCTATGGTAATACATCTTCACTCTTCACCAACTAAAGGTCAACAAATATTACTAATATTCAGTACAGCTTTTCTAATTACTTGCCCAGATTCTCTTCACCGTCCTTGACCATACCTGTATCCTCATGGAAAATTTCAAAGCGATCAGTCAACCACTCCTCTTGGATTTATTATCAACTTCTCGGGTCTATGTCCGTCAATGGTAAATATATACGCTATAGAATACAAATTTTGTAATTTTTCACACAAAAGTCAGGGACCATTTGTCCAGCTAAATATTGACTGATCATCATCAAAACAGGTATGCTTATTCTTTTCCCCTATTTGGGCCTCTGGAGCGACCAGAAAAACGACAAAAATTAAATATTTGGTCCATTTCATATCCTAAATATTAACCCATCCTACACACAAAATTGCGTATCGTGTTTACAAATTATAAAGGACAGACGGACGGATACACATGCCTAGATCGACGACACAGCTAGTCGAAATAAGACGATCGGTATACTTTATGGTGCATGTAGGACCAATATTTCGTGGCGTTACAAAACAATGATGATTCCAACATCAACTCATTAAATGTTTTTTTTTTACCGTGTGATTCATCGCCATACAAATATTAAGTCCATCGATTCACCCTTGTTGTGATAATCAACGTGGAAGCTTTGTGAAAAATTATCTACGAAAATGTTCACGAGATAATTTCATTTTTTGTCAAATTGAATTTTCAAAACAGTATAAACAACACAACACAGGGCCGTACGTCAAGCTTTCCTGTCCTCGTTTTACACAAAATGATAAGTATAGCTAATGTGGATACATAGAATTTGTATTCTTTGTACCGAATCTATTTCGAACAACTTACTTAGCTGGCTCGTCGTAGAATCAATTTGAAAGATCATGTTTTGAAATGTTGAATCCCTCTTGGGCTTTCCAACGAATTCCTGGGTTTCCCCTCCTGCGGAACCTTCAGTTGGCTCGCTTTTTTTATATGCCTTTTGAGGTGGGGCATCCTCATTCATTCTCACAACATGAACTAACCACCAGAGATTACAGCTCGATACGTCGGACTATGTCGATGTTCGAGAATAGATGGTATGGCGATATTCACCGTCGTCGCAGTTCGGTCATACATCTTTTGAATAATCTGCTTGCGCAAGTACCCATGCTTCGAGCAATTTCGAGTCGATTTATAAATGTCTGTCGATCTGTCTGGCTGACAAATGTGTTGGATAACACTCGGAGGAAGTAACCGATTTCGTTCAAATTTTGCACTACCTGATATTTCTACCAAACTTGATTCCTGTTTGAAGATCGATTCACGGTTTCTGGTACCTACCCCACAAAATGGTTACAAAATTACTAAAAAGTAAATTTATAATATCATAGTATACGATTTGACCAAACTCAAAATATTTTTACCAAGCTTAGTTCAATTTCAGAAATGGATGGTCTTGCTAGCACAAGGGTTTTAATTTTAAAAATTGGGAAATGGCGTCCTCCACAAAGCATCATCATTTTGGACCTTTGTAAATTCAGTATCTAAGGAATGTGTCCGAACTTTTCAAATAGTAAAATGTTTTCCAAACCTGTATCAATTCCGAAGTTGGGATTTATAGGGCAACTTCTTCTGGTATCTCTCCACAGATGGTCAACTCTTTGTTAAGGGAAAACATATAATATTAGGTTGGGGGAAAAATCCATTATTTTTTCGTCGAAAATGTCGATAAAATCGGAAAATGATCGTAACATCACACAGGAGCTAAATAAAACTGTTTTTTAACTACAAAGCTGGATTCAAAAAGAAGCTCGATGGGTGCCACACCAATTAACAGAAAAAAATAAGAAGGATCGATTTCCATCTGCGAAGCCTTAGTCAAACGGAATAAGATAGACCCATTTCATAAACGGATGGTGACTGGAGATGAGAAATGGATCACATACGATAACCCAAAGAGCGGTGAAGCACCTCAAACGGTGGCCTAACCAGGACTAACGGCCAGGAACGTTCTGCTATGCATTTGGTGGGACTGGAAGGGGATTATTTATTATGAGTTGGTCCCATATGGACAAACGCTAAATTCTTATCTCTACTGTCAACAACTAGACCATTTGAAGATAGCCATTGACCAGAAACGGCCAGAATTGGCCAAATGAGAGGCGTCGTGTTCCACCAGGACAACGATTGGCCACACATATCTACAGTGACTCGCCAGAAACTTAGGGAGCTTTGTTGGGAAGTTTTAATGCATCCACCATACAGTCCGGACTTGGCACCAAGCGATTATCATCTTTTTCTAGCATTGCAAAATTTCTTTAATCATAAAAAATTGGTATCTAGGGAGGATTGTAAAAATCGACTACTAGAGTTGTTTGCAATTAGAGAGCAGGACTTCTATGAAAGAGACATTATGAAGATACCTTTAAAATGGCAACAATTCATACAAAAAAACGGTGCATATTTGGCCTAAATCGGACATTCCGAATATAGTCCTATAGTTCATAGCCCTATAGTTCATATAAAAGTAATGGATTTATTTTTCCCCAACCTAATATCATTGCGACTATTGCAGGTTACATTTGAAATCCCATCAATTCGAAGAAGGAATATTTTCGTAAAACATATCCTCATGTGATAAACCAAACTTTCAGATAACAAACCCGATATTTGTACCCGATCGATTAAGTATATACGCAAATCATTTGAAGTAATTATTAGGGTTATTGTGTACTCATTATTTGGAATTTATTGTTGGTCAAAACAAAAAAATTTATTCCCAGATTTGACAGTAAAATGACGTTATCAAGCCCCTCATATAACAAATTTACGAAATCAAGGTGTTACCGGATTAAAAAATAAATCAAATCCATTAAAAATACTTCAATGTTTTATAAGATGTCCATACGCTCTCGTAATTCCACCCAATTAAGATAAACAATCCACCAAAATAAAGATAGTTCAGATTGAAGCTATAAAACATAAAGAAATCAGCGTTTAGTGATAACACTGATTTTTAGTACTTAACAATAATTGCCATTCTAAATAGAAAATCAAATAACTCTTTTTGTTTGGCATTATCTAAAAATGTATGTTCGGCTATAAATTCAATGAGACGACAAAATAACCGAAAACAATTCCACTACAGATGTTAAAGGTTACCGAATTCATTCACAAAATGGTTTATTGACCAAATAAATAAAGAAAAACGTGTTTGGATTACCAAATATCATCAGGCGTGTAATACAACAATTTAACACGTCACGACCAAAATCACATTACGACCGTTACAATATATCAACATTTGTTATTTATTTGTTTATGTTAGTTGGCTGGTTGGTTAGCTGTTTAAATAATAGCTTAAGAAATTAAAGCTACTGAGTAGCTGGCAGACGGGCTGACTGACTGGCTGCCTAACCAACTAACAGAACAGGTTAAGTTACACACAAAAAGATAGAGCAAACCACAATAAAATCTCTACGAAGAAAATAAAAAAAACTAACGAAGTACATACCACTAATGCAAAAAGTGGGAAACTAGTGTCAAGTATAGGAAAATTTTATTTGACTACTAAAGAGGTAGATCGAGCCACCAACAGGAGGAGTATTGGGTTGTAAAAAGACCCATAACCACCACACATAATCACCAAACACTTTCAATTATGAGGTAAAAGAAAACCCCTCGAACCCAGCAACAATAACAAATGGTAGTACACACTTTGTACATATATGTGGTTCCTGCATACATAATATGCCATCATAATTCCCTATAATCGTTGGTGACTCACTCATACAGTTGGTTAGTTGGTTTAATGATTTGTTGCGACTGCGCAGCTCTTCCACAAATGGTTTGACAGCTTTAAGTGTGTTTCTTTAATTATTGACGTTGTTTTGTAGCTTGACATTTGTTGCCACAGGCATTATGTGTTAACAAATCCACTAACTATTCACATCAATAAGTTCCGGCCATTTATTGTTTTTTTTTCTATTTATTTTTCTATTGAACTTGAATACCGTTCTAAAATTTGATTGATCTTCTTTGTTTGGATCTACACATATGAAAGTTGTAAGAGTGGTTGATGTCAAGGTTTTGTAGATAGATAGTTATAATTTCCTATTTTGTTCATCTTCATCAGAGAATCTATTGAGATTGACAAGTGTAAGTGGGTCAAATATGATTTTTTTTTATAGAAACAAACGTGTTTATTACACACTAACCAACCTGTATGATTTGTTGTTTTATCAGTCCACCTCAATGGAACCTCAAGAACCATTTATAATACATCAAGTTTGCCAGAATCCTAGCCCTGGAATCAACATGTGTGTCACAGTGTATATGGACCTATATTTTTATATTTTTCTGAAAAAATTCCTACTAACAGGGAATATATATGAGATAAAAAGTTAGGAACCAGTAAGCGATCAGTACGATAGTATAGAGCCGACCATATGATGTTCTATACAACTACACTGAATGTTAACTTCCAGATTGAGGAAAATATTTTCTATATCGAACTTTTTACATCAATTGAATTGATATCAGATAAAATGTCAACCATACCTCTTTTCTACACTGACATCTTTTCCGTATCATGTCTTCTCAGAAAATAAACTTCTTACTCATTTCCCACTTTTCACACAAAAGTATGGTCAATTTGAACCTCTAACTATTGACCAATCACAATAGAAATACACAGACAAAATAATTGTTCGGAAAGTGTTGCCAATGTCCGGATTTCTACATTTTATGAATGCAGTTCATAATACTTGAAATACAGATTTCTTGTCTGAGAAAGCGAAAAAAAACTTGGGAGTGTGTATTTTGGTGGTGGTCGCTGATTTTATATGGAACAGAAACTTTTTGTCATGGTTATGAATTTTCTAATTTGATTTTATGTTTTCTTCATTGCTCTGTAGTCTCGATTTCCCTTTTTACTGTTTTTTATTAGAACAATCTCATACAATATTAAACTCGTGAACTTGTTGCTATTAGCAACACTTCTTTGGTATATTGTATTTGACATTTATATCGAAAAAATTTGGAAAATACATATGCGAATTTTATAACACCAATGCAGGGGTCGGTAACATTGTCTGAAATAAAAAACTGTGGAAGACAAAACTAGCCACAATCGGGTGCGTGGAGAGACCACGGTTGCAAAACTAACAACCACCGAACAATAAAGAGAGATAGATGGAATAACAAATTAGCGCAAATAGTGCTAAAATAGAACAAAGTAAGAAAATAGTTGTGATATTAATGAAATGTTTACATTTTTGGGGAAAAAAAGGATTTCTCATATTTCTCATTTCGTAATGATAGTGATACATAATTGTTGCCTGCAGAGCGACTAGAAAATGTGATACAAATACAATTTTAGGTCCACTAAGTCCCTAAAATAATAACCGATAACATTGTGATACAAAATCGAGGTCATGGTCTGTGTTCAAATATTTCTTATGTGAATAGAAACCCATGACATGTGCGTCTAGACCCCAGAAAGACAATTTCACCATAATTCAAGTTTTTGAGTTATGACGTGATGAAGTTTTTGTTGGTTTATACAAAAAGTCCTACTACTATATCCAGGGAAAGACTTTGGTGAGTATATGAAAACCCCAGAACCCCATGAGTCGTAGTTCGAAGATATGGGGTGATCATTTTTGTCCTGGCGACCCTATTCTGCTTGAAGAAGACGACCCTATCCTACTTCATATCTTCATTTGTAGGTATTGCACGTATTTTTTGAGATTACATTTCTTCAGTAAAATCGGATGAGGATTTTTGTTGTAGAACATTTCCTTGTGTGTCCTTTATGCTTTTAATGGTATATTTTCAATTTTACCCGTTTTCACCAAACATATATGTATATTTTTCAATAAATCAGTTAAAAATAGTTTTTCCAGAAACTAAAAGAATCTACAAATTTTACAAGTTTTGCAACTATTTACTTTTTTTCCGTTCCCGTATAATAACTCTGGTAAAAATGGAACCAAATTTAAGAGAACCCAAGACAAAATGGCGTTCTCTTTGTAAACTTTTTACTTGAAAAATTTGTCTGATTAAAAATGGTAAACAGGTTTGCAACTTCTGATTGGCTGTTATCCTATTTAAAAACATATAAAGTTATGCCAAACACGTTAAAAATAAATTTCGAGAAGAGAGAACCACAGATTTTGCTTTATTTTATTTATTTATTTTTTTTTCTGTTGTATAAAATCTTGGGTTCCTGGAGGGCGACATTTTTATATTGCCGCCATACAACGTTACCGCCCCATTGTCGATATTATAAATATTGTAGTCACATTTTCACACCGAAGAGGCTGTAATTTTAAGGTGTAGTAATTTTTTTAGGGAGGTCCCCATATAATGGTCTCTCTAAAATTTCGTTATTTTGGGCAAGTTTAGGCAGGGTTTTCAACCGAATAAAAATATATTTTCACTTTATGTGGCAAATTTGCATACCAAAATTGATGTACCGTTATACTGGGCCTTATAACGGTAACCCCATTATGCTGTATTTTGAGGATTCCAAGCCCAATTTTTAACGAATTGGCTCTTTGGTGTAAAATCTTCCTACCAAAAATTTTCCATAAACCACCATGTCTCTAAAAACCCGAACGATTTTTTTAATGTGGATGATTTGAAAAGTTCGGCCCGACCGATCTTAAAACATTGTCGAAGAAAATTTTCCACTTTGATTGAGGAATCATCCAAACAAGTTTTGTTTTTAATTTCTACAGCATTATCATTTAATGATAAGCGGATATGAAACAAAGTCATTGAATACCAAGTCAGGGCCGATGTGTGAAAACTCGCATTCTTCTTCGTTTTTTGAATGACTCAGAAAACTTCACACATACCCATTGTGGTGTACCCTCAGAATTAATTGTCTTAAGATTCTCAAACGGAACAGTTTTGTCTAAGAAACTGGCCTCAAAATGTTTCTTCCACGAAGATCCACAAGGTCGATTGCTGTTTAGCTCGGCTTCGAAGATCCATAAGCTCGATTGCTGTTTTGTTTCGGTTCATGACATGCGGTACCTTCTCCACAAAATTGTTACAATTTTACTGATTATTATACCCTTCACCACACTGTGGTACAGGGTATTATGCCTTTGAGCATATGTTTGTAACAGGCAAAAATAATGGAGATAGACCCATGGTTCCTTTTGAGAATATGCATAGAATCACTTTCTAAGTCGATTTACGCATGTCCGTCCGTCCGTATGTCTGTCTGTCCATGTTAAATTGTAAACAAAGTACAGGTCGCATTTATGATCCGAATTGGATGAAATTTGGCACAGCTCATTTGTTTGGCCCAAGGACGAACCCTATTGAACCCTATTGAAAAATCGGTTCAGATTTAGATATAGCTCCCATATATATTTTCGTCCGATTTAAGGTAAATGGTGCACCAAAGTCCCTATATATCTTTCGATTTCCACGAAATTTGGCACAGCGTAATAGATAAAGTCACGAATGATGTGTGCAAAGTTTCGTGAAAATCGGTTAAGATTTAGATATAGCTCCCATATATAGCTTCGCCCGATTTTAGGTACACAGTCCACTAAAGTCCCTGTAAGTCTTTTGATTTCCACGAATTTTGGCACAGAGTTATGAATAAAATTGAGAATGATGTCTGTCAAGATTCGTAAAAATGGGTTCAGATTTGGATATAGCTCCCATATGTATTTTCATCCGATTTAAGGTAATTGGCGCACCAAAGACACTATATACATATGAAGCAAAATGAATAAATGAATAGGGGTGTAGATTAGGTCCAAATTTCATGCGAAGCGACATGAATATCCAATTTGCTCCATTGAATTCGCATTGTAATATTTTTGTCAAACCTAAATAAATTCCCAAAATGAGGACTAAGGGCAACAACGCAGAATTTTTCTACTGATTAATACTTAGATGTGGGCTATATTAATATTTGAACCGATTACAACAAAACATATATTAAATTACGTAGTGTATTGAATCTGAGAAAAATAATTATGGAAGCTTGGAATATCGATATCTTCCCCATTTCGGTCATCAAAGTAGCACTGAGAAGGAACTTAAATTTATTTAAAACTTTAATTTAAGAATTTCCACACACACATACACATACACAAAAGTAACTTATTGACACAATTATTAACAAAATTTGCAAAATGTAGGTTCATTCAAGCACACGAAATCAACACAACTAGCCGTTTCGCACGTTTCTAAAATGTATATTTTTATATTTATTCACTGCGGTGCCAACAAAAACATTTTTCAAAATCGTTTGTTTCAAGTAAAATGAAAACTCAATTCAAAATTGTACATGCCATCACATATTCCACAAATATGATAGATGATTTGTTATTAGCAAAAAATACAAAATAGACAAAAATAAACATTTGCTTGATTGTTCATTCTTTATAGATTCAACCATGATTAACATCGTGGTACCTACTTAATTTTAAATGCCGGTTTGTCTGCAGATTTTGATTGTATTTTGGCCGCAGGTCTGCTGTTGTGATGGTGGTGGTGTATTGATGTTGTTCACAAAACAATATGGAAAAAAATCTCTCAAGAAGTTTGTGGTGTATTCAACTTTATTTTATTTTTTGTTTTATTTAAAAAAAAAATCAAAAAAAAAAAACAACTTAAGACAATAAGAAAAAAGTTTTCAACCACAATCAAGGTTCAACAAATGGGTATAAATCGATGGTAAAGATGATGAATCCGGTTGAAACTGCTTTTGTTTGTAAGAAACAACAACTTCTTACTTTTTTGTTTTTGTTGTTGTTAATTTAAGCCAAAATGTTAACAAAAGGTTTAAGAGCTCACAATAACATCAAGTACAAAATTTTTTCTGCAATCACTTTTTCGTTTTTGCTTTTTTTTTGTTAATTAATTTCAATTTGTTGTTAATACTTTTTTTAAAATTATTTTTTACAATTGCTCAGCTATTCTATCATTTTTTTTATTTCTTTGTTGTTCCAATTACATTAATTAATTATTAATACTGCTTTAGTAGAACAATTAATTATAAAATAACAATCGATTTTTTATTTGTTACTATTTTTTCTTTGTTTCATTAGAAATGAATTCATTTATTTTTTTATTTTTTCAAATTTGAAAGTTGATTTCCGTTTCATTTTCTTCCGTATCACTCGGTTTTTAGTTTTCTTTCTTTCACTGGTTCTCTTTTCATTTATTTTTGTAGTTTCTTACTTTGTTTGTTAAGCCGATCGGCGACTACGAATACGACGACGATCACAGGTACGAGTTCAAATTATAACTAAGCTCCAATTGTGGATACCACCTACCTTTATTATAGTAGCTAGCCCAGCGTTTCAGTATCTCAACCGTGTGTGTGTGTGTTTAGTTAGTGTGTATTGGTATGTGTGAGTATCCCCATCATCATCATTGCCATAAACAAGAAACCCTGAAATGAGCACAAGTTAACTTTGCGGAATGGATACCACATGGAAGTGAAAAAAGGTTTGATTGTGTCGGTGGGTTTATTGGATTCTTTATAGCTGGAGAGTTCGCTAGCTTGTCGTTGTATAGACGAGATATTTCTATGTTCTTTTATTTATGGTTGCCAATGTGACATGCAATTTAAATAGTTCATGGCTCTAATATCGTTTGTACGTTTAGGGTGATATAAACAGTAACGGAAATGCAATACTACATGGATTAGAGATTATATTCGCTATACTCAGCGGATATTCAGACCGACGTAGGCCAAATGAACCTATACTTTGGTGTGAAATATAGAGTATATGTTTATCCCCAAATACATTGTCCAAAGAACTCCAAGATCAGTTATTGACCTTCAAATTAATATCAATAATATTGATGTATGGGAGTTATACTAAAATATTTGTATGGATCTACATACATATTATGAGATTTAGAAGAGGCACAGAAAATTAGAGAGGAAGAAAGCTATATTAAATGCCTCCATTTTCGATTTATAATTTCGATTTAAACTGTTCATTCTCGATTTAAAATTTTCAAGATTTTCAATGGGCTGGTAAATAAATAACAAAGCTTTTTAAGATTTGTAACTTTGCAGATATATGGGAAATTACAAAAATCTTTTAAATTCCTTGAAGCTGAGGTTTGCAAGGTTATAACTCGCGAAATATGGTGGAAGCTGTGATGGTGGTAATGTGAAAAAATGGGTGAAAATG
This sequence comes from Musca vetustissima, assembly GCF_032173495.1. Classification (NCBI taxonomy): domain Eukaryota; kingdom Metazoa; phylum Arthropoda; class Insecta; order Diptera; family Muscidae; genus Musca; species Musca vetustissima. The sequence goes on along the minus strand of NW_026881138.1, from coordinate 58,067 downwards.
TGTTGAATCCAACGAGTTTTTTTGTGTTCCTTCCTGATTTGTGGCTAAACTACACAACGCACGCACATGTGATCAGTGTCTAAGTTGCACAATACCCCATGGACAATATGATTCTAATATATGATTTTTCGATATAATCACTGCATCCACCCAAAATGGAAGCTGACATTTTGAAGCCGGATTTTCGGTGTTTTTTGTATTTTTCTAATAATTAGGATGCGCATCCAGATAATGGATTAAGCTGATTATAGGATTGTAGAACTCGTGGTTTTGCTTCGTTTAGTGTATATCTCATGAATGTGATCACCGTAGCTTCTTTGCAATTGGGTTCCAAAGGCGAAAATTTGGTGCGTAAATTTTTATAAGAAACCTATTTTTTGAGTCTAAAATTAAGAAAGTCCATTCAAATTCCGTAAAACCCCGCGTGATTTTAGTTTTTTTTTTACATGCCGGATCTAATGAGCCCATCCGTGTTCAATTCCGCCCAATAAAACGGAGGGTATAGGTACCTTGAATGTGGGAAAAACTGCAAAAACTTATTTTGACAAATTCGCGTATATAATCGCGTTTTTTCGAATTGATTTCACATACATTTATTCCTGTGTTATCATATCCGCGAATCTGTGTGAAAATAGGTCAAAAATATATCGATACGCGAATATTATGCGTATTTTATCCAAAATCGATTGTGGAGGCACATCCGCGGTTCTTAATCGATCCTTTTAAAATAGGTGTCCTTTTGTGTATTTTTATAGGAGATTACTGAAATCGGATGCGCATAAAAATCGTATGCACGTTGCTTTACTTTTAGCCATTTTTAGGGTTTTTGCATAATAAATTGCATCGAGCGGCACACCTTGACCGCTAAATTAAACATCGAAAAATTCATAATTATTGAAAGACATTGATTCGGTTTATACGAAAACCACATGCGCATCAACTGATTTCAACTAATACGCGAATTGCATGCTTTTAAATATTTGTAATTTTTATGTATTGTAACTGCAATATATTTAGTCATTTTTACAGTCGAAACTGTTATCAGATGAATATACCGATATTTAACAATCATCTAAAAGAATTTGAAGAAAAAACCGTCGCATATTTTAGAAGATTAATGCAAAACCGTATTCCCTTAACCATACTAAAAAAATCGAAAATTCAAAAAACATTTCGGTTTAGTAAAAAATTAATTTATTTTCTTTTCTGATTTTCGCGACAATTTAACCGTAATTCAATGTAATTTGACAAGTATGCAAAGAAAACAAATGTGTTTAACCATTTGTGAAGAAATTCGCGAATTACAACAAATAGGAATTCATTTAATTTATATTTGAAATACAAGATTTAAAATCGCTATAACTTTTATGCGCACCATCCGAATTTGTGAACGAACATATTTCGAATCAGCATATTTTTCTTAACCTATGTACCAAAAACCATGAATGTGCTCGGGAAAAAAATTTCAAATTTTTTTATGGAATTTGAAAAGAATTTTGTAATTTCCCATATATTTGAAGATTTAAAGGAAAAAAATTACAAACATTTTTTGTTATTGTTTTGTTGTTGTTTTATGGGATTAAAGAAAAGTATTTTTGATGGCGGGCATCGGAATCCGAAAATTCCAATGGTGTTAGAAAGAGTATATGTCTAGTTCTCGTATGACCTAGGAACTTATTGACTTCGTTCAAAAATCAACAAAATGGCGGATCTTTGAAAAAGTATTTTTGGAAATAAATCGCTTATTTTTTACCACAAACCATGTTAAAAAATAAGGAAGATCTTGGCCGATTGGATTTATCCTAGTTCATACGATAGCTATACACTCACAGAGAAACAACCCAAAATTTGGAATCGATCGGATTATTAGTTTTTGAGTAATCGTGCCTGCCATTCGCTGTTTGGAGAAAAATGCGTTTAAAGTTTGAGAAGCCCTCTTGCCGTCACTTGATGCTAGCACAATAAATCGGCTATATCTTCAAGAGTTGTTGAGATTTTCACTTGAAATTTCATAGTGTAGATTCGAATTAAATCAAAATTCAAAATTAAATTTTTTGAAACCGAGGAAGGAATTGGAAGGAATTTGGAACGAGTTGGATTAATTCGAGTTATTGTGCGCGTCATTCGCAAAACATTGTTTTGTTGAAAAAACGCGTTTAATATTTGAGAAAAACTCTTAGCGTTGTTCAGATTATCCCAACATTAAACTTGGTAAAGGTAATAGGTTGTGCTATGTTTGGTCAAAATCGGACATTTCATTAGCCTGATATTGGATTTATAAATATTGTTGTCTGTAAAACCTCTCCCACAAATAGTCACAATTTAAAAAAAATATCCACCTAGGGCATAAGGGTATATATCTGTTTTTTACATGTTTACACAAACTAGAACAAGTCAGCGGAGCAGCATAGTCCGATAGGGCCATATTTTTCCCTATACAAATACCACTGGATTTAAATTTTCAGCAACAATTGCCCATATTTGTGCCTCAAATAATAATAAGTGCCCACATCCACTTCCGGGTTAAATTTCATGGATTTCGGATTATAAACATGGCCTTTAATCCCATAAATATTAACCAGTCATTACCGAAAACTATAGGTATCACCCGGAACTTTAAACATTTTGTAACGTTCGGCATAAAATTTTATTCAATTCCCACATCCGAGTATATACATTATAATTTTAAGTATATATTTAAAACGTTGTCTTCCATAGAGAAGACCTCCAGCTCTCTTTTATAGAAAAGATCTTCAGCTCTCTTCTATTGTGAAGACCTCATGTTCTCTTCTTTAGTAAATACCTTTAGCTCTCTTCTATAGAGAAGGCCTACGATTTCTATTTGGAATGAATGTCACTAATGAAGTGAGATGTATCGGAAAAGTTCTAAAATGTACCAAAAGTACTGAAATGTACTGACGGGTTAATAGATCTAAAAACTTGGAATTTACAAAATCAAGGTTGAAAAGTAGAGTCAATATAAGGAGATAGTTTTGGAAGTGTGTACTCATGTATACGAAATGTACTAAACGGTTCTAAATTTGGTACAATTTGAAGTTGAAGAAACGGATGGAGCTGACATTTGAAATTATCATTACCGTCAAATGTAGGACGAAAAGTATAATTTGAATTTTGCTAGTAATCGACAGCATTTTTTTTTACGGGAGCGCACCTACGGTTTACTATTCCTTGGGTTTACTATTCCTCGCATCCTAAACCTTCGGTTAGAGGTTATATCTGTTTTTTTTTTGTGAAACTTATTTTTTAAGATATATGTTATACTATAAGGATATGGTGGGGATCTGATGTTGTGCTGGCCATTATAAAAAACTCAATTTTGACCCCCGCAACCAATCTTTGACATGTTTTAGTGTATGTTTGGAGATTATTGTCAAGCTGAAACACCCAAAACAAGCATTTTCCAACACATTTGTTTAAACAGGCCAAAAAACAGACTGTTTTGATGGAGATCGGTGAATATGTAGCGGCTCAAATAAAGACTTTTATGTGAAAAAATAAAGAAATATGTATTCTATGACGTATATATTTACTCGTGAAGGACAAAGACTGGAGAAGTTGGTAGTATATCCAAGAGGAGTGGTTGACCTTTAAATTCGTGTTGGAATTATACGTAAATAAATATTTTCAAGAGTCTACATATTCTGATATTATTTAGTGTTATAACTACAACGCTAGCGGAAGGAAATGTCGCGCTGATAGCTAGAAAATTTAGCATGAAGTTCCGGTTGTGGTCAAGGGCAAAACTTACAAGCTTCGGTCAAGATCCAATAATATTTAAAAGATGAAATGGACCGAAAATGTAATTTTGTGAGCTCTATAGACCTTGTTTTGCAAATGATTATAATTCAATATTCAGCGGGACAAATGTTCACTCCTGAAAATAAGGTTTGGATAAGGTGCCAGAGTAAGAAAGAGGAGCTGTTAACCTATAATTGGTTAAATATCGCCAAATAATGTCCATGCTCGGATTATAGATACGTAGAAGGTATGAGTTCCATGGTAGTTGTCTAGGGTTTCATATCGTCGGTCCCGTCCGCTCAACTCCGCTCACTGGATTAGCAGTATCATTGTCACTCCAGGAGGTGGATATCTCGCAAATGTCTCACTGGTACGGAGATTAATTTCGCAGAAAATTTATGTCCAGTGGTAGTTGAGTAGGATATCATACGGATGGCCCCGTTTAACTATACTGTTCAGCTCACTGGTTAATCGTTGGAAAATCATATTAATCGAATAAAAGAAAGAAAAATTTGATTTTTGGGACATTTTGAAAAAAAAAATCCTGAAATAAATAAAAAATGCTAAAAAAGTGCTAGGTGCTATATATATATATATATATATATATTTGTTTTGGTGCCAAAAGGCTTTAAAAAGTGTTAAATATAATACTAAACGTGCTAAATTGCTGTACTGCTTACTCTCCACCATGCTACCCAGTACCCTTGTAATACTGATGCTTGAGACTTTAATTTATTGACTTTCTCGCGGTAACTTTTTTCGTGTCTGAACCTTTAATTTACACTTTAATTCATCCGAGAATATAATATGTTTCTACTGAGCCCGATTCCAATTTCTATGAGCTTTTGGGAAAGCCAATCTGGCTTTGCGATTCTTTTTAGAAATAAAAGGGCTTCCTAGATAGTGTCCGGGCATGTAGATCTGCTAACATAGTTCGTCTACACTCTATTCTTGAGGTTATATCCAACGAATTTTGTATGTATTAAGATGGAAATACTTTCGTCAAAATTAGAAAGGAGACACCAATTTTTTGAGCTCGGTGTCGAATTGTGGTGGATGGAATTTAAGGGACATCGCCATGCACAAATGCGATATTTTCGTTCGATCGAATTGGTAGAAGGCGCGTTGTTGTCTTTACATCACTAACAGACCCAGTTTCGGTAAACTTATCCATTAATCTCTTTACAGTTCACCCTTTTGGATCATTATTGCGACTGAACAATAAAAGTTCACCATTTTGATAAAACAATTTCATTCATAATTTTTCCAACCTTGTACCTTCCACTCGAAAAATAATAACATTGGTTCAAATGTCAAACAATGAAACTTCGAGTGGCGGCAAATTAAAAAAAAAAAACCTTTATAGTTAAGGCACCTTTTAGAACAAAAAGTCAGTCATTGTCGACAATGCCTTATATTTTTCCCTATAAACATCATCGACATCCTATTGAAGGTCCATTTCTATAGTGGATATTAAATTCAAAGTTGGCATACACTGGCAACTTCTCTGCAACCATAGTATGAGAATTTTGTAATTTTTCACACACAATTTCTGGTCTATTTTTAACTGGTAAATTTGGATGATTCATCAATAATATAGACATTCGATTATCAGATACATTTCGCCATGTATAAAATAGTTTGTATGTATACATATAATCAAACAGTCTGAAAGAAGTCATAAATTTGCAAAAGCCAAATTAAACACATATTCCCCATTTAGGAGCATTATTGTGTCTACAGATGTTACACAAAATAATATTTTAAGAAACAATTCAGCCTGACTATTTTGCAAAAACAAAATATTTTAAGAAATAATTTATGAGATTCTTCCAAAACTCGCAAAATTTTCAAATTTCGATATCAAAAGATGATGTTTGTTCATAAAAAATGAATGGCAATACCTATTCATGCAATTCCCAATATGGTCAATAATACAGTTCGTAGTACTTTAATTGTTAATTTAATGTATTTAGTATAGATGGCGCTAAGTTTTATATGAACTGGTTTGACTTTACTTGTAATCGAAAAAAAGACTTCTTAAATATGCATAAACCAAGAATGCACTCCCTTGCACTCAATGATTAAACTTATATAATATGAAATAAATACGGGATTACATTAACTGAGTAAAGACGGTACGTTAGTGATCCCTTGTTTGAAAACCTTTACCTCAGAGTCACCTACATTTTATGACATAAATTAGAGATGTATGAATTATGTTCTTGTAATAAAGATGCCACTATAAGCCAAGCGAAATAAATTTTCGGCCGAATAAAACCAAAGAAGCCTACCGAATAAAATATTTAAAAATCATATCGCAAAGTGACATTCTTACAAATAGATGTCGCTGCTAAAAATATTAAATTTAAAAATGAAAGAAAATAATGCAGGTTTATAACTTGTTCGTGGCAATAGAAAGAATTTTTCTTCATTTATGAAACGTGCCACTGTATATATATATATATATATATATATACAATTCGAAACCGTTTATCAGGACACCGACATATCGGTTAAGAAAAAAAGTTCTGCTCTTGTATTCGATAATAAAGAACATCGCTGATAGCAACTAATTTCATGCCCCTTGACCGTCGTTATTAGCAATTTCGTCTGTATATAAAAGCCATATCAAAATACGTCAATATCAATTTATTTGGATGTGCTTAGTATAGTAAATTATATTAAAAAGCACCCGCCTTAATGGCCTTTGAAAAAATATTCTTCAAAAGTCTTCGCTTTCATGCCCTTTGAAAAAATATTCTTAAACCAGTGAGCGGAGCAGTATAGTCGGACGGGGCCGACCATACGATACCCTATACAACTACCACGGAACTCTAACTTTCTGTCGATGTTTATTCTGAGCGTGGGCAATATTTCGTGATAATTGCACCCTCTTGCCCGATTAAAGATCGACAGCACCTCTTCCTTACACTGACATATTCCCAATATTGAGTACAACCCTTCAATTACTTGTCCAGATTCCCTTGTATTGTGATGTTCTGATTATTATTGTTGCCTATAGATCGTCTCGAAAAAAACATAAAAAATTAAGTTTTCGGTCCACTTCATCCCAAAATTTTGATCTGATCATCACCGAAAATTATACCCGATATCCCTGACCATACCTGGATCCTCATTGAACATTTCAAAGTGATTAGGCCTATATTTCCGCCCTCTAGTGAGGTATTGGGTTACTAAATAATGTCTGAATACGTAAGCACCTGTAAATATTTACGTGTAACTCCCACATCTTAAAGGTCAACCACTCCTCTTGAACACACTATAAACTTCCCGGGCCTTGGTCCTTCAGGGGAAAATATATACGCCATAGAATACAAATTTTGTCATTTTCACACAAAAGTCAGAGTTCAGTTGACCCGCTAAATATTGACCGATCTTTATTAAAACATGCATGCTTATTCTTTGGCCCGATCCCCTTCTCTATGCAAAAATTCGCGGTGTTTGGGCCATAATTGCGGCCTCAGGAGCGACCAAAATAAAGTTTTTTGGTCCATTCCATCCCCTGGATATTAACAGATCTTTTCCAAAAACAATAGGGGTCTTCATTGGCCAGAACCCATTCTACATGCAAAATTTCGTGAAGATTGGTCAATAACTGTGGCCTGTATCGTGTTTACAAATTATAATGGACAGACGGACGGACGGACACACATGTCTAGATCAACTCAGCTAGTCGAGATCGGTATACTTAAAGGTGGGTCTAGGACCAATATTTCGCGGCGTTACAAACTTTTGGAGCTGCACAAAGCTATAATACCCTGACAACATAGTTGTGTAGGGTATAAAAATCTACGCCTTGATGGCCTTTAAAAAAATATTCTTTAAAAATCTACGCCTTGATGGCCTTTGAAAAAATATTCGTTAACAATCTACGCATTGATGGCATTTGAAAAAAAATATTCTTTAAAAATCTACGCCTTGATGGCCTTTGAAAGAAATATTCTTTAAAAATCTATGCCATGATGGCCTTTAAAAAATCTTCTTTAAAAATCTACCTTTAGAAAAAATATTCGTTAACAATCTACGCATTGATGGCATTTGAAAAAAAAATATTCTTTAAAAATTTACGTCTTGATGGCCTTTGAAAAAAAATATTCTATATTTGAAGAAAATATTCTATAGGAAATCTTCGCCTTGATGGCATTTGAAAAAAATATTCTTTAAAAATCTACCTTTGGAAAAAATATTCGTTAAAAATCTACGCATTGATGGCATTTAAAAAAAATATTCTTTAAAAAGTTACGTCTTGATGGCCTTTGAAAATAATATTCCTAAAAATATACGCCTTGATTGCCTTTGAAAAAATATTCTTTAAAAATATACGTCTTGATGGCATTTTAAAAAAATATTTCTAAAATATACACCTTTGAAAAACATATTCTTAAGGAAAACTTTGCACTGATGGCCGTTGGAAAATATTCTTTAAAAAACCTACTACTTGAAAGCCTTTTTTTGGTATGTAGAAAGTTCTTGTCGAATGTACCACATGTTGGAGGGTATAAAAACTTCGGCCGGTCCAACTTACAAAGTTATCCCTATCCCTATGACGAATATGGTATAATAAAACTATGTGTATGAATTTTAATTTTTTATATAAGTATATTTACATTTAACATATATATTATTTATACTATACACATACATTGGTAGATATATACTAAATATCTATGGATTTATTTCTTAACAATGAGAATAATGATAATAATTAATTAACAATTCGTTTTATGCTGTTCTATTTTGTTTTCTTTGATTTTGTTTTTTTGTTGTTTTCTTTTCAGTCCGAATCATTTAAACATACAACACAAACATGGCAGAGATGGCGGCAAAGAATGCCAAAATTGTGGACAGATATAGAATGGCGCAAGTGGTTTGCATCCAGGCAACCACCGGACCAACAATCACCGATACAATCAGCTGGCCAATAAATACCATGCTGCTAATGATGGCCACATCAGTGCCAAGGCCACGGGTCTGTTTGAGTGGTACGGTTTCACCATCGCGAACACGGAACTGTAAGAGAGGAGGTTATAAATTTGATTTACGAAAAAATCGTATATGTTGAAAATACTTACGCAATTCTTGGCATGATATTTTGCCACCAATATATAAGGCATTGTAAATATGGTTCCATATAAAATACCCGCTGAGGTACTAAAGAACAAAACACCCCATTTGGTGGGCCAGAGTCCCAAAATTAACATTCCAACGCCATAAAACAAGATGCCACTGATATAGACGGCTCGGGTACTGAAATTAAAAGTAAAGGATTTCAAATTAATAAAATAGAAGATCAAATTTAATTTGCCTGGATATTTTTTGTCAAATTGGAGGATTGAATTATTGAACATCTAATGGTCTTTGAAAAATAATACTTGGTCTAATTGAAAATAATATCCTTTAAAAGTCTGGTCTAACGGGAACAATATCCCTTAAAAGTCTGGTCTAACGGGAAAAATATCCATTAAAAGTCTGGTCTAACGGGAAAAATATCCATTAAAAGTCTAGGCCTTGGTCTAATGGAAAAATATTTTTAAAAATCTACGCCTTAGTTTAATGGGAAAAATATCCATTAAAAGTCTACGCCTTGGTCTAATGAGAAAAATCTCCTTTAAAAATCTACGCCTTGGTCTAATGGAAAAAATCTCCTTTATTAATCTACACCTTGGTCTAATGGAAAAAATATCCTTTAAAAATCTACGCCTTGGTGTAATAGAAAAAATCTCCGCTGATAAAGGACTCTAAAAAATATTCCTTAAAAAATTCACGTATATAGAAGTCCATCAAAAAATATTCATTAAAAAATGCTCTTATAGAGGTCCTTGAAAAAATTTTCTTAAAAAAATCTTCGCTTATATAAGACTTTGAATAATATTCTTAAAAAAATCCATGCTTATAGAGGTTCATGAAGAAATATTCTCTAAATAAACCACGCTTATGAACGTTCTTGAAAATTATACTCTAAAAAATCCAAATAAATAAAATATTAAAAATATACTTTGAAACCTACACTCTTCTAGAGGTCCTTGAAAAATATTCTTTAAAAACTACATGTTTATAGAGGTCCTTGAAATCCACGCTTATAGAGGTTCTTAAAAAATATTTTTAAAAAACCTTAAAAAGCCAATATTTCTTTCAACTCTTACCCAAACCACTTCATGAGTTTTTCCACAGTCATCGAATAGACGGAACACGAAAGGGCATAAATGGACATACCCCAACAACCAAAACGAACACCAGCTTCATACAATTCTGCCTCCTGGGAACCGGGAGCGGCCTAAAATTAAAGAAAAAATAACATTTAATACTACTGACATAACTTCAACCCTACACCCTACCATTGGATCACCATGAAAAACAGCCTCACCAACAAAGTCCGTAAAGTACAGACAATAGGTGAGATGACACATCCAACAGAGAAGATTTGTCAAAGCCAAAATTCTCATTGACTTGGGCATAACAAATATACTTTTCAGATATTTCTTCAGCGAAACGGGTTTATCGTCGTCATCGATTTCTTTGATATCAATGGCCTTAGAGGAGAGTTTTGGTGCGGGTGGAGGTAGTTGTGTGCCATTACTGGCATGACCATTGGAAACACCATTTGATGTCGTTTCACCAGCACCTTGATAACGATCGATGACGGTATATTTCTCAGCTGCGGCTGCAGCAGCGGCTTCTGCATCCATGGTGGAATTCTGCGGGGAAAAGGGATTGGGAACTAAATAATTGTTTGATAGGAGATATTCTTGGGGACTTACCTCATGTATATAGAACACATTGGTATTATTTTTCTGTAATTCCTTCTTAATGGCCTTGGCCGACAGCGGTCTCAACATATCATCCTGTTCGATTAATTTCAGCGGTACTTCACGGAATGTGGTCACAGTGAGTAAATAACAAAAGAAGAATATAACGGTCACCAGAGCAAAGACTGTCGGAATGTTGCCACCAAGGAAGGAACCTGTAAATTCAACCATAATATAAATATATTGGGTCAACTATAACTCTATGGAGGATTATTACAGGGTCAAGTTAGCTTTTGGTAGGATCTTGCAGTGCAGAAAAAAATATTGAACGTTAGAAAATAATCTCTTGACATTTTAAAAACTGTGAATCTGTCCGACAACATCCAACCATTGAAAATTAAAACCCTTGAAATCCGATTCTACTCACCAATATTTGTACTTTCCCAATCGATACCGCCAATGGCGTAGCCAATAGTGCCACCTACTCCAGCAAATAGTGTGAACATGGTCAAAGCCTTTGGCTGATCCTCGGGGATACACATATCCAACAAATATGTCCGAGCCGGTGTTTGACATGTATCCGCATCGAAATCCAACAGAACCATACCCAATATTGTCAAAATGGCGGCAAATTTAAATTTCGACGCTGAAAATCCCTCATCTGGATCCAATGCCATTTGTGCTGACACACTGCCATCATGAACCGTATAGTTACCATTTAACGGCAACGATACATTACTCATAGTGTAACCTTCATCGCCCAGCAAAAGGCCCAAATCTTTGCCATATGGAACCAATATTAAGCCAACCAAAATACCCACCGAAAGCAATGTGATGATGGGTCTACGTCGACCAAAACTCAAATGACAACGATCACTGACCGAACCCAAAAATGGTGATACAAAAAATCCAATCAGTGGCGATAGACCCCATGCCATGGTCATGTGTTTGTGATCGATACCAATCTGCAAGAGAATCGGTGATACGAATGACGTTTCAGCGGCATAGGCAAATTCAATACCCATCGCTATGGCTGACAATCGGAACATCTCGAAGCGTGTCTTCCGCCTAAAGACGTGTGAGTAGTCGTGTTTTTGTGCCCTCGCATGATTTTCACGTTGCTTCAGCATATATTTGATCATCACATTATTTTTCGATGACAGCTCATCGGAGCTGGAATCTACATTTACTCCCACCATTTTGTTATTTGTTTTTTATTGCTTTACTAGAGCTTTGGTGATTGGGGAAAAGTGCAGCGGTGCGAAAATCTGCAATGGGAAAATGAAATGAAAAATATTCATAAGTTATTTGCATAATGATGGTAATAAAATTTTTATACATTTAATATTCCCGTAGTATTCGAATGCATATTTTTGATGAAACTAGTATACTAAACACATTTAAAATATTTTATTATTCAACAGTAAATAAAAAAAATATTAGGAAACCATCGTTTTTACCAATAACCGGGTACATTTGTTCATTTTTATTAAAAATGCTGTAAAATTTTCTATAATGCAGATTTTTGTGTGGAATTTTGAGGAATCATACTTGAGGTGTTTTTACTCATAAAATTAAAAATATAATAAACATTTTTCACACCTATAATTTTTGAAATTTATTAACTTAATAGATCAAAAAATGTACCACATTTGTGGCCGCCCAAATAGGACTATCTTGCGTTTTTTATTGACCCTAGGTTTGAAAACAAATCAATTTTCATGATAGCACTCAAGCTGTCATGTTAGAATACTTTACATTTATTAAGAGAAACCAATATTGTATTAATGGAACAATTGAATTCCATCTCGGCCTGCTATCACAATAACTCTCGATATGAACAAAATTTTACATATTTTAATATAAAACCTTTTAAGGGAACCCCACCCATTCTCGATTTAAATTTTTCAAGATTTTCAATGGGCTGGTAAATCAATACCAATGCTTGTTAAGGTTTGTAACTTTGCACATACATATATATTTGAAGATTTAAAAGAGAAGAAAAATAATTTACAAAAAAATTTGTTATTGCTTTGTTGTTGTTTTTTGTAATTAAAGAAAAGTCCTTATTTTTGATGGCGGGCATGATAACTCCTCACTGGAACATCGGAATCGGAAAATTCCAACGGTGTTACAAAGAGTACATGTCTGGCTCTCGTATGAACTTGGATTATTGACTTCGCTCTAAAATAAACAAAATGGCGGTCCTTTGAAAAAATATTTTTGCAAAATCGCCGATTTTTGACCAAAAACCATGTTAAAAAATAGAAAGGTCTTCACCGATTGGCTTTATCCTACTTCATACGATAGCTATACACTCACAGAGAAACGTGTAAAAATTTGAAATCGATTAGGTTATTAGAGAAGAGAAAGAGAAAAACGCGTCTAAAGTTTGAGCTGTCACTTGATGCTGACACAATAAATCGGCTATATCTTCAAGGCTTCTTGAGATTTTCACTTGAAATTTTGTAGAGACATTCTCGAATTAGTGTAGAATCGAATTATATAAAAAAAAAGTTTGACCCTGAGAATGGGGGGGTCCCATTAATACAGATTTTTTAATTTTGCACATACATTGCTACTACTCCCATGATGTTTGTAATTGAAAACCGAATATATACCGCATCATTTATTGATAGATATTTTAAAGGTCTTGGCCGAATTTTCCAAGTGAAAGGGACGTAGTTCGGCACTCAGGGTTTTAGGTTAAAAAAATATTTTTCGCAGAAAATTCGCAATGTTTTTGATATATCTCACATAAAATGTCTGTCCCACTTTAGTGTTTATATGGTTCTAAGCTCATTTCCAAGCTATAGAATGCATTTTGGGGTTTTATAATATAAGACACCACTTGGCTGAAAATTTTTAATATATAATATATAAATTTTTAAATAACCCCGATATAAAGGTTCAGCACCATTTTCGATATTTTAAAGCAATAACATTTGTCTGTGTGGTTTCTTTCATTTCTTGGCAGTATTTAAAAAATAATAGCATGAAATCGTATGTATTATGGTCTTAAAACTATGGAATACGTTAATTAAATTTGAATTATAGCCCATTTGGTTGTAAAACGCCTTTAAAGTGGGGCCAATCCTGAAACCTAAGCCAATGTTGATAGTTTTTGGTATGAAGATTTCACACCCAACGAGAATTCAAAATATTAAATTACAACAAATTTGGTTGAAAAAAAAGAAAAGGGGTACCGTTCGCTTGAACCGAATTTTATCATCAGCATCCTATGTTATTAAAAGGCAATTTTCAACGACAATATGTACAACTGCGGTCAAAATAATAGTAGTGCAACAGTTTGAAATAAGTAAAAAGAGCTTCAAATATTTATGAATGTTTTGAAATTTAATTTTTTTAACATCGTTAGTTTTATAACTTAAAGTTAAAATACAAGAAAAACATAAATTTAATTCAAGTTCGCTATATAAACTTAAAAATATTTAAATTAATTCAAATATAGTCGGTCAAAATAATAGTAGTGTTATTGATTTAATGGATATTAATAACGAAAACAAATAATAGGTCGGCTATTTCATTTCAAAAGTTAGGCATTTAATCAGTATTTAGTGGCAAACCCTTTATTCGCAATTACAGCGGCACAGCGTCGAGGCATGGAGTTCACCAAATTTTGGCACCTTTCAACAGGAATTGACTCCCATGCATCCTTAACAACATCCCACAATGTGCTGTTGTTTGTGGGTTTTCTTTGCGCAACCTCGGCCTTTACATTACGCCATAAATTCTCAATGGGATTGAGATCGGGAGACAGTAATATTTTGACGTACAGGTGGCGATCCATGATATCTTTTATCCAGTATATTGATCCAACTCCGTAGAAAGAAAAACATCCACATATCATTACACTGGATCCTCCATGGTTTACAGTTTTTAACGTAAATTTTGGATTATATTCTGAATTAGGAGGCCGTCTTACGTAAGCTCGTGAGCCTTTCCCGCCATATAGAACAATTTTTGACTTATCGGTCCACAAAATATTCCTCCATTTTTCAATGGCCAATCCAGATGCTCCTTAGGAAATTTTAGTCGCTTACCTCCATGCATTTTCTTCAACAACGCCACTTTTCGTGGGCTTCGCGCCGCCAAATTTGCATCTCGAAGACGTCTGCAACGCTAGCTTCCACAGCAAGTTTGTCTTTTATTTCTGTAGCAGCAGCAAAGGGGTTTTGTTTTGAATACCTTACTATTCGTGCAACACCTTTTTTGATAATACTGGAGGGCGGCCACGTGTTTCACTAGCGGGAGTGTATTTTATATTTTCATTATAACAACAACAACAATGGTATGCAAAAATAACGGTACATGTTATGTTGTTGTTACACGAGGTTATGAAGTGGAAAAAAGAAAAGAGGATAATAGAAGCAAACACAGAATCTACAAAACAAAATAATATTCCTATAAAGCCACTACTATTATTTTGACCGCAACTGTATATTATCGGTAATAACTCTTAAGTTTATTAAAATTTTCGGCAGAGAACATATCATGACATCAATTGTTGCTATAACCACTAAAATATTAGAGTTGGGTAGTTCCGGAACTAACTAGTTCATTGGAACTATTCCAAGAAAGGAACGATCGGAACTATTTCCAACTCTTCAATTAATATAGTTCCTTTTTCTGATCTCGTTCCATTTTGGTCTGTCACATTGTATACGCTCATCAATTTACTATTGTGTAAATAGTTAAATTTTATTTTGTTTTAAATATTTGTATTTATTTATAAAAAATATTTTATGCTTATCGTCCTGCATTTCATTTTTGCACAATTTTCAATCATCTATTAACAAATCAACACGGAACTATGTGAGCAAAAAAAAGAACTATGAAAGAGAGAGATTCAAAGCAACTATGTAGGAGTCGGAACTATGTGGAGCACAGGCACTATAAAAACAAAGGAACTATAAAGAGCAAAGGAACTATAAAGAGCGAAGGAACTGTTTGGAGTATAGGAACTATATGGAGCAAAGGAATTACATTAAGGAACTAGTTCATTTTTAAAAAAGGAACAAGAAAGATCAATTCGCTACGTGAACTAGATTGTCCAACTCTATAAAATATCCTCTGGCACTGCTTGGCACTAGGTTCTGAAACTCAGTTTTTTGTGTTTTATATGCGAACTTTTTTATTATCTTCAAATTACTCACAATTTTTTACTTTCATTATAATCACTAGTCCCTTCTGTTTAATTCACCATCATTTCATAATAATATTTTGACGCAATATGAAATGTTGATCACTTCATTTGTAAGCCGTGATCCATAATGTTATAACATTTTACTGGTGTGATGTTCAAATTCCCCAGATTCCAAATATATAATGTTTTATCGCCTCTAACTGAAATATACTTTTTTCCAAAAAAAAAAAAAAAAACTGATTCCTGGCTCATAGTGCGTCCTCCACCTCTTACCACACTTTGTGTTTGACTTCTTCTCTCCACTCACTGGATTGTGGTTACTTTTACATTCCATTGTTTCTTTATTTTAGACACTGTTACTGACCTCGGCATTGTGTTATAAAATTCTCATATGTATTTTCCAAATTATTTCGATATAAATGCCAAATGCAATATATCAAACAAGTGTTGATGTTCGATTTTCTTTTGCATTTTCCCCCTTATCACTTTTCCACTGTCCAAAGACTCAACAGAGTTGCTTGCAAAAGTTCTACATATGTGTAAACCCCGAGTAAAATAGAAAACTCGTCACTACCACCAAAGTTTTTTTTTACTTTCTCTGACTAGAAACCAGTATTAAATGTTTTTGAATTGCATTCATAAAATACAGAAATCTGTACATTGGCAACACTTTTTGAACACAATTCATATAATATATTAATTATTTTTCTGTGTAATACACATGTTTTACGTCGTACACGATTTATTTTATTTATTTTTTATACCGTACGTAACTATATCGTCGTGTAGGTCCTGTTCTGGCCAAAGGCGAACCTAAAGCTTTTGGTAATGATCGAATAATATTTAGGAGATTTTTATCTATTTTAAGCTCATTTTTAAACCAACCTTGTATTCTGCTGCCAAAACCTCTCTTATATTTAATGTTAATAACAAAATTGTATCCTGGGTTATTACCTTCAGATGAGTCAGCATTTAAATACTGAATTTTTGGAGCTTCATGTAACACCTTAAATATTTCCCTTATAGATAAAAATCCAAATTATTTGCAATTCCACGAATACTGAGAATTGGTTTGCTAGTTTTATTTGTTAATGACTTTCATCAACTGAACCGCATCGATCAAAATTGAAAATTTTCCCATCGGCAAGTACAAAATTCCTTGCGTGTTCGGGGCACATTTCTGAACAGATGATGGAAAACTTTTTGTTTCATTCATTTGTGGGGTATATAAAACCAATTTGTATCTTTTTACAGTTTTTTAATAAACAATTTCTTCTGTGTTGTTTACTACATTAAAAAGTTAATTCATGCGGATTTTTTGTATAATTTTTATTTGTACAATAATTTTCTTTTATTTATGAACTTTGTTTTCAATGGAGGAAGTTTAGCCTTTAATATAATCAAATAATTTGTTTTATTTTATTTATTTTGTTTAATAATATTTTAATTTATGCACATTTTGATAGTTCGTCGGGTTCGTGCTATTCGACGATACCCTCCCTCACCAGCACCATTGCCGAATAATTACATTTTTGTGTGTGCTTTTCAATGGAAAAAATATTTTGCTATTATTAATTAATTGATGGTGGACAATAGTTTTATAATAGTATTTGCTGTTTGATTATATATATCGGCTAATTACCGTTTAGGTACTTAATTTAAAATTAAATTGTTCACGAATTGATGACAATTGAGCATATTGAGTAGCCATTGGGCATTTGAATTATTTTTTTACGATAACAGGAAAGCGCCTCGAAATGTATTTTTATGGAAAATTTCTTAGAAATTGTTTTTAATATTAAGGTTTTAATTTTTTAGGGCGTGGGGTCGCACGATTTTAGAAAATTAACCTGTTTCTGAAAACTGCTCAAATGAAGTTCACGAAAATCATATAGTCAACATATACCTACTTATGTAAAATTATATTACGTTATCTGTAGAACAGTTAGCCTGTAATGTGAGGTGGAAAGATTTTGTGTTGGAAAATTTCTTTAGCGAGTATATTAAGAACCTATAAGAATTTGGAGTGTTAAAACCACGATAGAGATAGCAATATTAAAAATAGAACTTTGAAATTTTGCACTGACATTGAAATTACTGCGATGTTTGGTATTGCAAATGGGGCATTTCGGTCCAAGTTTCCGCATAGCTCCCATATAAAGGTCTAGTGCAATTTTCTGTACTTTGAGCCTACTAGCCACATATTCCAATAGAGCAGGTCCTAATTTGGCATTTCGAGTTTTTATGGCTGGCGTACATTTGCACAAAAAATGATCATTATAGGTCTATGTCTTGACTTAGCCAACATATAAAGGTCCGGTCAAATTTTCGGTATTTTAGGGGTTAGCCGCATTTTCCAAGCTAAAAGGCTTCAATTTGGCACTTCGGTATATATTGGTAAATTATTGATATAAAAAGGAAGCTCTTACGATACTTCATGTAAGGTACTGTTAGATAGTTATGCCGATTATGTCGCATATAATAAAAGTAACATCTTTGGGGGACCATTGACATGAACTCGTACAAAATTTTGTGCATGTTATTCTGAAATTTATGAAAATTTTCCTATTAATTGAGCAGAATTAGAGTCTTTGGTGTACCGTTTGTATTAACTCAATCAAAATTATGTATAAGAGGTATATGTAAGTCTGGTTCTATTTGAAGGAAAATTGACATGTGTCTATTGGTATGCAGCAGTATAGCGCCTTATCGAAACAACTAATAATAAAAACTAGGAAGACAATATATTTCAATGAAACTTATCACATGTCATCGTACCCTCAATTATGTACGCCATGCAAAAATTTTTTCAATCGAACATATCGAGTCATATTCGCAAAAAAAAACGTAACCCTCAAATTTGAAATTTTACAGGAGAAGGTTTTTTTAATAATTTATTAAATCTGAATTTATTAAAACAACCCTTCTCCTGTAAAATTTCAAATTTGAGGGTTACGTTTTTTTTTGGTGAATATGGCTCAATATCTTGGTGGTTTAGTACACCATTAACGTAGAATCGGACGAAAATATATGGGAGCTATTATCTAAATCTGATCCGATTGCAGCAAAAATGCACATACACAAATCTGTGCTTATTTTAGGTAGCTTTGGAAAATTCTGTCTCAATCACATAAACCTTTGGGATTTTGGTGCTTCATTTAAAAAAATCGTACGAAATTATATATGGAAGCTATATCAAAATCTGAACCGATTTTCTCCAATTTCAATAAGGTTTGTCCTTGGACCAAAAAAGTGTACTGTGCCAAATTTCATCTAATCATAAATGCAAAATATACTTTGCTCTCAAGAGTATATGAACAGACAAACATGCCTAAATCAACTCAGAAAGCGATTCTATGGATATTATTAAAAGGAACCATGGGTCCACCTCGAATCCTTTTGCTGTTACAAACATATTCAAAATTTTTGTTAGGAAGTTTCGATTCAAAAACTTGCGAATATACCGCTATATCTTAAGGGCTATAGAAGAAAGTGTCCCTATATATCCGATTTAAGATATAAAAAATCCTATGTGCAAATTTAAAATTTTATGGACGGTCAAGTACCACAAGAAATGGACCGATGGATGAATCCTGCCTATGAAATTGATTTAGGCATGGTAAAAGTATTACGATGTCCAAATATTGGATTTAAAAATGTTTTCAAAATTCGGACAATGTTTCACTCAATATTTCGATATGCTCGAGATAATTTAAAATAAAACCCTGCATTTGCACCAAAAATTATCACTTAACCTAAAACTATACTTTCAAAATAATAAATAAAAATATGGAATATATTTGCAACTACAAATATTATTAGGAATCTAATTATTAGGAAGCAATTTCTGTCAAAATTTAGAAAAATGTTGATTGAAAATGACTACAGAAATTTTAAATCCAGTGGAGAGTGTATGTATATGTAACCAAACAAAACAGCTGACAAATCAACTTTATATCATTTAAGTACTTGCCTAAACAGTCAGGATTTGGTACATCGATTTACAAATCTTTTTGATTTAGAGGGTTGTTGATTTGCGAATCGCGTGTTTATAGTCTAAACACGCGATTCGCAAATCAACAACCCTCTAAATCAACATTAATTAACTTATTTATTGCGCCACGAATATTAATACGATTAGCCTAAAAATATGCACCACACACTAAATGCATCAATGGCCTCGATTTTTGCTTCACAGTCACAAATATAAATTGTGTGAAACAAAACAAACAAAAAAGGTACAATCACAATGTGTGAAAATGTTTGCTAACAAACTAATTGAAGGCTGCTTCTGCACCGCATCAAATGACATTCTTGGCATTCTCGTCAAACAACTCAATTTCTAATGGTTTGAAATTACAATCGATTAAAATGTTTTTTTATTGTTTACAGTTAGAAAAACTATACAAAACAACAACAGCAACAATAAATATTTTCCACATAAATTAAATTGATATTGAATGCTTCAGGTTTGAATATATGACAAAAAAAGGCAATAGATTGCATTGATTGAATTCATTGATCTCAAGCGAAATATAACGTAACATTTGTTATTGAAAAAGTGACGAGAGAAAAATTTTCCATAATATTCTCTTAAAGGCAGTGGGTTTCGGGCTCAATTGGGAAAAATCGTGACGGTTATACTAACGTCATATTTGTTTTGAAATCAATTGCGTTATTGTAACAATTGATATGAGAATATATTTGTGATTGAAACAATAAAGAATTATATTTAAAATATAATTTTTAAGTGAGTCAAAAATTATATTTTTTTAGGTGACACAAAAAATAAATTTCTACTTTTAATATCGTTTAAGTAATGAACTGCATTTTTTCCTGAGTGTACTTTATGCACTTCACAGTAATATTGTTGCAAATTTTGCAATACAAAATAATCTAAAATTATACTAAGCCACTCTTGATTAATTATTTATGTATATAAATATTTTCCACATTGTATATTTTCAATCAATTGTTCATTCGTTTTCTGACACACTTCATTTATTTTACGAACAATTCGGAAATGTAAAACATTATTGATTTCCAAATGCACACATTTTAATTTAAGACGATTTTTTTATTGGTGGTAGACTTCTGTTACACATCAATGAATTTGATATTATTCATCGAATTGGTAAAAGGAAGATGATATAAATGGATATTACATGTTGAGTTTGTTCAAAATTTTTTATTATTTGCTTGTTAACATCTTGTTAATTATGTTATATGAAGATTCATATAATTATTTAATAATTATCATTATGAAATATTAAGTGTAAAATTGTAAATTTCAAAATATGCTTTTTGCAACATAGAGAAATCATATACATTAACACAAAATTATAAAATGTAGTCCAAGACCAACTGATTTGTATACACTGAGGGGAAAACTCTTTACGAAATGAACACCATTCGTTGTCGATTTTTCATCATGCGTTGTCATTTTGGTTTTGACAACGCTTGTTGTCAATTCGCCAACAAGAGTTTACAATTCTTAGTATTTGATCACGATACGTTGCCATGTTTGAGAATGTGACAACGGACGTTGTCAAATTTGAGAATATGACAACGAAGCTTACCAGCTTGTATTCATATGACAATTTCAGACCACAAATGGTGCCAATTTGTACACGTTCGTGTTACCGTTGTTAAAATCTCGGTATCAAATTGACAACATAGTGTTCAAGTTGACTACCGTGTGTGCTCATTTTGTGCACAGATGTTGTCATTTTTTTCTCTGGGTGTAGAGATCTCAGTTATTTCTATAGTAAATGTATTCAAACATTATAATTCTAATATATGTTATTTCCAAAGAGAATTTTCTATTAATAAAAATTAAAGCAATGATTATCAAAATAAAAACGGATTATTTGTTGTCTATATACCACTGTGCCAGAAAACCCTTATCAATCCTTATTCAAAAAATATAAACAAAACAACATAATATATGTATATTCAATATTTATTAACACATTTTTTAGATTTTAAATTTCTTTTTAGATTTAATTGAGATGACATCAAGTCACCTTTTTTCTATAATTCTATAATGAATACCAAATGCAATCAAGTAATACAGACATACGTAAATATTTGCATGATAATGCATTTGCCGTATGAACTTTCTCATTACTGGACATGAGTAATGAAGAAAGGCGATAAACCTTTGCGGAGATGTCGTATTGTACATTGAAATATATTGATTACAAACTTTTTTGTTTCGAAATATATATATATATATATACGACAGAATTAAATAAATGTATATAATATAAACAATTACATATATCAATAAAATGGTTTAAGCTGTGCCAGGTTTGATTCCTTTATTTTATATTCCGCTAAAGACTGACTTGCAAGTTTATATGTTCCTAAATATATTTACAAATAGAAATTCTAAATACAACTTTTTAAAAAATGGTTGAGTACATTTATATGGTGCATATAAATAAATTTTGGAAATTAGATGTGGAGTTGGAAATTTCCGACCGATTTGAACTAAATTTAGAACGATATTTAATGAGTTGGTAAATTAAATTATATTATTTTGTAAGCATAAAAAATTGCCTATACTCCATTGAATATATTCAATATTTTCCATTATTACTCTTTTAATTTGTTGCTGTTGTTATTGCATATGATTTTCTTTCACTTAAACGTTCGGAAAATAAAGCTTCGATTTAATAAAAAAGTAAAAAATTCCTATACCGGCAATTTTTGGCAAAGAGATTTTATAACCCACTGGACATTATAAATACTAAATAAAGCCATTTTTGACGGAACAAATATTAATTTCTCAAAATCCTTTAAGTGCCGAGAATTTGGTAGAATGATTTCTTTTGAAGAGCTACAAAAGAAATCATAAAGTTAATACACTCAGGAGGGTATATGGTATCACTCAGGAGGGTATATGGTATCAAATTTCATAATTTTGAGAATATTATTTATATTTGAACCAGTAAGGAAAGTAGTAAAGTTGGACGGGGCCGACTATATGATACCCTTCACCACTTTGAGTATATTCAGCAGATGAATCCTAACAGACGTCGCATTATTAAATGATTATAAAATTAAATTCTATATATATTTAGCTATAACTAAATCTGAACCGATTTCAGGAAACTTGACACACATCTAGACCTAATTCATTACGCTGTGCCAAATTTAGTGCAAACCGAAAGATATTAAGGGACTTTGGTGCACCATTTACATTAAATCGGACGAAAATATATATGGGAGCTATATATAAATCGGAACCGATTTTCAGGAAACTTATTACAAATCATTCTATACCAAATTTGTTACGCTGAGCCAAATTTAGTGCAAATCAAGAGATATATGAGGACTTTTCTGCACAATTTACCTTAAATCGGACGAAAATATATATGAGATCTATATCTAAATCTGAGCCGATTTTCAGGAAACTTAACACACATCATTCTAGAGAAAATTCATTTCGCTGTGCCAAATTTCGTGCAAATCGAAAGATATATAGGGACTTTGGTGCACCATTTACATTAAATCGGACGAAAATATACATGGGAGCTATATATAAATCAAAATACCGAAAATTGGGGGGTACACTTATATGGGGGCTACCAGAAATAATTGACCAATATTTATAATTTATAGTGGAGAGATTTGCTACCTAATAAGAAATCGACGTACTAAACTACAGTCAATTCGGTCGAAAAAAATGCGATCAGACTATGGGGACTACCAGAAAACCTATATTTATCATTTTTTGTGGAGTAATTTGGTACCCAATAAGAACCCAATGTACAAAATTTCAGAGAATTCAGCCCACGCGAGCCAGAGAACGAGCCCAAGAACCCGAAAATACCGAAAATTTGGGGTACCTTATATGGGGGCTATCCGAAAAAATTGACCTTTATTTATAATTTTTGGTAGGGAGATTTGCTGTCCAATAAGAACTCAAAGTACCAAATTTCAGCGAATTCGGTCGAAAAATGCGATCAAAACCCCCAAAATACCGAAAATTGGGGCTACTCTTATATGGGGGCTATCCGAAAAAATGGACCTTTATTTATAATTTTTGGTAGGGAGATTTGCTACCCATTAAGAACTCAAAATACCAAATTTCAACGAATTCAGTTAAAAAACACGCTCAATAACCTCAAAATATCGAAATACCTCAAATAACCTCAAAATACCGCTCAACAACCTCAAAATACCGAAATATGGGGGCTATCCGAAAAAATTGACCTTTATTTATAATTTCATAAGCCCTATTAGAGGCAACAGCAGTTCTTCCTTACACTGACATATTTTCCGAATATCACTAATATTAAGTGCAGGCCTTCTAATTACTTGTACAGTTTCCCTTCATTGTGGGCTGCGTTGTTATTATTTTTTTCTTTTTTTTTTGTAATTTTCCACAAAAAAGTCAGGGTCCATTTCACTCGCTATATATTGACCGATCTTTATCAAAACAGGCACCTTCTCCATGTAACATTTCATGAGGTTCAGGCCATAATTGCGGCCTCTGGAGCGACCAGAAAAACAGACAAAAAGAAGTTTTTGCCAGTCAGAAATCCCCGGTTTTAATGGTGGGTACCAAAAACAATATTTCTTTGGTTAAAACCTACATGCAAAATTTCGTGGTGATTGGTCCATAACATGTGGTGTATCGTGTTAAAAAATTAAAATTGTATTAAAATTGTTATTTTCAAACTGGCTGTAATATTTTTTTAACCAAATTGCTCCAAAATGCTAAATTATACTAAAGGTGGCCTAGAACCATATTTCACCATACCCTCTAAATTGCTGCACAAAGACTTTATATGAAACATAGTTGTGTAGAGGTATAAAAAATATAAATCAAATTGAAAAAACTGAAATTTGATATTTTGTATTATTAATGGGTAGCATATCTTCCAACAAAAAGAATTGGTCGATTTTTTAGGTTAGCTCCCAAACAGAACACAGAATTTATATGTATTAACTTCAAGAGGTCTTCGGCCAATATTTCGATGTGTTGTAAACGGAATGACTAATTTAATAAGCACTTTTGCTTATGGTCGAGTCGTTAAGTTCTGCGGGCCGAATTTTAATATGATCTACCATGAGGTGCACATTCATGGCTATGTTAAACGTTACACTATATCGATATACTAAATTGCCGAAGCTTTCGTTGGAAAATATTGGTTAGGACTTTCAAAATGCTGAAAATGGTCAAGAACATTTTATTTGGGGGCTATGACTTAACTTCGCAGAAAATTGTCAATATGACTCAAATAGACATTTTTCTCTAAGAAGTGTGTTACCTAAAAAGAATTTTTAATATTTTTCGGTACATATCAAAATAAATAGGACACTGACTTGATTGAGGACATTTTAAATGTAGTCTAACAATAAAACTTACCAATAGGACCGGTCTAAAAAAAATATTCTCCCTTCAAATGAGCAAACAAATAAAGAGCAAGCAATGAAATTTAATTTTTATATTTTTTTCTAAATTTTTTCAGCTTAGGAAAATGTTATAAACGAATACTATTCACTAAAATAGTTTCTTAAAATTGCATTTTTCTTTTCATTCTAATATTTTATTTCATTTCCACTACACTTTTATCACAATTCTTCAATATACCATGCGTATATATAAATTTAATGTTCGTACATATGTAGTTTGTTATGTACAATTGTGTATCACTGGCCGCACAAAACACAGAATATCCAACACGCTGATTTGTTACGCTAGGCTACAACGATCTTCTTTTTACATTTCTTTCTACCACCATTAATTGTAACAACAACAGAAAAACACCTATTGATCTGTCAATTGGTTTCGTCAGGTTTAGCAAACAAAAATAAACATAAACTTCACACAATCCAGGGTAACCACTTAATACCCCAATTATGATTTTTATCGCCTGTTTCATTTCCAAAACATTTCATTAATATACATTTTTACATGATTGTTTTTGTATAGTTTTTTTATTGTTTAATTAACATTTAATGAAGAGATCCATAAAACCTTTTTATAGCCCCATTATAAAACATTGCTTAACAAAAGACTTCTGCTAAATGATAACACCGCCAATGAGTTAGACCACCAAGAAAATAATAACAACCCCCCTCTTGTTATTTATTCAATCAATGTTATTTGGTTTTTTATTGGTTTACGATTGAAATTGATAACACCCATTCACTGTTAACAAAATTTTTGTTTGGTGTTCTTGACATTGAAAATCTACTATAAAAAATTTCTGTCGTCAATATTTATCAAATAAAATATTTGTATCTTTAAAAAATATAAACAAATGGTTTTTAAAAAAATATAATCGATGGAATTTTAATTTATTGACCTTTGATCACAAAGAATTAGAATTTGCATAAATATATTTCGGATGAGTTGAACGATGAAATTTAAATTTGGTATTTGATTGGAAAAATTGGCTGATGGCTATAGCCAATTTTTCCAATAGCTCCAAATTCCATAGTACCGGCATTTCAATTGGGAAATATATCGAGAGGCTATAGAATATTTAAATCGAACCTACAAACCACTGTTCTATAGTGTCCAATAGGGTCACGACTTCTTTGCAACCTCGTATCACATTTTAATGAGTTTTTTAATAAAAATATCACTTAAAATTATTTTATTTTTTTATTTATGAGAGTTTATAAAAGCCACTAAAATTGAGGCCACAAAATGTCTCTATTTCCAAAAATCATAAAACGTATCAGCGTTCTTCAAAAAGAAATGCAATCGATTTATTTGATACCTGAATTGTAAATAAAAATGTGAAATGTTCCATTTTGGTCATACGTTATGCGGATTTGGCATTTTTACGCAAAAATTTCTCATTGTGTGAAAAATCTTCCTACATAAAATAACAATATCGATCAACGTTCATGCATAGTTCCATATAGTGGTATCATAAAATTTCAGATATTTTGAGGATTTGGACACGTTTTTCAATCGAATTTGATTTTCGAAGAAGTTAGATTGGACTAAAATTTCATATTTTGGTTTCAACCAAAATGGGTGTAATTTTACATTCTGTAGTTTTTTAGGTGGAAAACCGTTCTTGCACGAATGATCAACATTTGTATACATATGTGCGGTGTCCCAAAACTCAAACCATGGCAATATTATAACCGTATGCCTGGGATCTTTTTTACGAGATTTTCCTCTAAGCATACGGAAGCATAATTGAATTTTGGACGCCTCTGTATATTCCGGATGTCATTGTTTCAGTAATACGATGAATTGGACCTACCACATGTTCGAAAAAACATCCCGGATGCAGATAAATTAAATCTACATTTATTGCTATGGACTCCATCATAAAAATATATAGCAACAACACAGGTTCCTTTTGAGAATATGCATAGAATTACATTCTGAGTCGATGTATGCATGTCTGGCACGACTCACTTATTTTGCTCAATGACGAACCCTATCGAAATTGGGAAAAATCGTTTCAGATTTAGGTACACATAGCTCCGGATTGAGACAAAATTTTGCATAGCGTACTAAATTAGGTCCAGATTAATGTATGCGAAGTTTTGTTGAAATCGAGTCAGAATTAGATATAACTCCCTTACATAATTTCGTCCGTTTTTATGTGAATGGTTCAACAAACTCCCAATATTTGTCCGATTAAGACATTTTGCAAAGCCTACTGAATTAGGTCCACACTGATATAGGTTTAAGCTACCTTATAGAGTTTCGTTCGATTTGCAGTACGCTATGCAACATGCATAGCGTACTGAATTAAGACTAGAATGATGTGTGCTAATTTTTGTGAAAATCGATTCAGATTTAGATAAAGCTCTCATATATATTTTCTTCTGATTTTATGTAGATTGTGCACTAAAGGCCCACAGTTTGGCTGATTTGCACACAATTTTGTAAGTTAGTACAGCATTCTGTGTCTGTGTGTCAAGTTTTTTGAAACCGGTTCAAATTAAGATATAGCTCCCGATTTTAACACTAGAAAGACGGGAATTTTGTATATACCTATATTGCCTAAAATCGGTCAAAATGACCTCATTCTGAAAGAATTTTTATTGTAACTAATTTTTTAATATTTTTTACATTATTTACAATCATACAAAACGTTGTTATTATTTGTTTTCGGTGGTAGGGCTCTCGAGTTTCCCCTTTTGAAAAATAAGAGCGCGGACAAAATGTTCGAAAAAGAGGAAGTCTTTACTCTGAAAGTGAAATCGACTGGAAATATAAAATTTATTTTTCCCGATTTGTATGTTCGTTTGTGTTTCTAGAGTAGCAAACGGGTTTCGATGTTGTTGTACTGATCTGGTCATATAAGAAATTTACTTTATACAATAATAAAAGTAGTTTGATTTTTTAATATTTCACAAAAGGTCAAAATGACCGCTTTTAGGCAATATATGTATAGCACATGTGAATACGGGGAATGAAAGAGTGGAGGAAGCAGCTACTATGATTAATAAACGTAGTTCTATGTGGTACAAAAGTCAAAAGCTGGGTCATAATATAATGCCTTCGGCAATCTAGTGTTAAGTAAATTGTGCTCTAAAGACCGAAAGCTAGACCGATGGACACAACATTTTGCACAACGTACTTAAGTTAATATAAATTAATCTCCGGCAAATTCCGATGAAATCGGTTCAAATTTGATATAACTGTTATATATATTTTCGTCCGATTTTATGTAAATATTGCACCAAACTCCTAACGTTGACACGAAATTGTGTACAACGTATAAAATTGAGACTAGAATGACGTTTTGCGTTTTGTTGTAATTGGTGCAGATGCAGACATAGTTTCCCCATATTTTTGCGAACGACTTCATGTTATTTGTTCACCAAATAATCAACCGGAGTCTGATTGAGATTCAATTTTGAACAATGCAGCATACCGAATAGCGTGTGTCAAGTTTGTTTTAAATCGATTTAGATAAATTTGTTCCATTGTATGTAAACGACTCTTAATCTGCCCGAAAGTGGTGAAGGGTATCATATAGTTGGGCTAGTCCGACTTTACTACTTTCCTTAATGGTTTTAAGGGAAACCAACCTCTCCCCATTCTCGATTTTAAATTTTGAACAAAATGGCGGACCTTTGAAAAAATATTTTTGGAAAATCACATATTTTTGGCCACAAACGAATTTAAAAAATAAGGAAGATCTTGACCGATTAAATTTATCCTAGTTCATACGATAGCTATACACTCACAGAGAAATGTCCCAAAGTTTGGAATCGATCGGATTATTAGTTTTTGAGTTATCGTGCCCACCATTGCTGTTTGGAGGAAAATGCGATTAAAGTTTGAGAAGCCCTCTTGCCGTCAATTGAGGCTAGCAGAATAAATCGGCAATATCTTCAAGAGTTGTTGAGATTTTCATTTAACATTCTTGAATTAGTGTTGATTCTAATTAAAGAAAAAAAATGTAACTGAGAAACGGGAGGGTCCCCTTAAGTATGCAATTTATTGTTGGATCACATAGCAACGTACGTTTGGTATTGAATTTAATAATGTTGAGAAATATGTACATGTCAAAATTAATGGACATTTATGATGTACAACTATGGTCATGCTTGAAGGTTTCTCGATTTTGAAAGTGGCACACATAACATTTATGTAGAAGTAATAAGGAAAATATCAGAGACCTGCTTTCTAGACATCATAATTTCGAAAATATTCGATGTATCTTCTAAGTGATATTAATTTAAAGTTTTAACTTACATAGATTCTAGAGATTGCTTTGTTAAAAAGTTATTTCCAATTTTAGACACAATATATCACACAAATTCAATATCACTTGCACTTAATTATTCAAATATTTAACTTCTCACATATAATCCCAATTACTTTTCAATACTTCCAAAAAACTGATTCTTGTATATGAAAATAATTTATTTCTTTTTCAATATTTTTCTCAGATTATTTATTATCTCATTTTCCACAAATATATATTTATTTTAAATTTGCATTTGTTTTAATTTTCAGAACAATAATTTTTATCATCAATATTTGTGTATCCACCAAAACGAACGATATTATCACGTACATTAACCAGCGTTACGACGACTACCGCCAACTCAAACGTTTCAATTTAAACTAAAACTATTTCTCCAAAAAATAAGAAGCAGCAGTAGCACTCGATCGCTGACCAGACAGACGACAATCTCGTTTGGAATGTGTCAAAGAAGAAGATGACAAACAAACAGAAGCAACAGCAGCATCGTTGAACAAAAAAGTTGTCGTTGTCGTTATTGTAAAAATGAATATTTTAATTTTTCAACAAAAGAACAGTCGCCATTTAAATAAAATACAATAATAAGAATAATCTATAGAAATGTTGCTGCTACTGTATTTGTTTGATAATATCTTCTTTTCTTTCTTGTGCGAATTTTTCTTAATTCGCTACAGTTTCGAAGTGTGGACATTTTCGCAGTTCAAACAGTGAAAAAACGTAATGCGAAATATCATGAGATTTGCACGAATAAATTAACTTCCGCACGCACTTTTGAACGATGTGACGTTCAACGAAGCTAGTTTGACTTATGGTGGCTATGGCGGCATCGTAAATATTTCTATTTCCATTTCAATAACCTTTAGCTTAGTGGGTCAATAAATTATGTTATATTTTTTTTCAATAAGCCATCTGTTGTTGGCGAATTGAATTTTTGTCGATTTTAATCTTTTTTGCCAAGTTCCAATGAATACAGTGGGGCAATAGTCAAAAACAACCGCAACAAAAGATATATGTATAGATCTGTGCACAATTTGAACTCCTCATATACCAACAATGATCAATGATCAGTAAAATACCAACAATGATCAGTGTTTTTAATCTTATAAGACAAATATCAATATTAAAATGCGACAAAGTTTCTCTTAATATTGTAGTTTTATATACATCACTTTTGCCCCACTGTACGTTATTTGCATATTTAAATAGTTTAGTGTTTAGTCCGAAAATCTTTTGTATATATTCACAGCTACTGGATTTTGTTGTTCTTTGTGTTTTTTGTTCATTTTTTTTTGCAAATAATAAAAATAAAAGTAAAACATGTTTCGACTTTTCACGTGGTTAACTTTGTTATGAATTGATATTGCGGAATTGGCATAAATTAATAGTTTCTTAATCATTTTCAATACATACAATTTGGGAAGTTTTTTTAGAGCTTCTGAAAATATTCTGAAATATTATATTTTATTAAGAAGCTGTTTCAAAATTTATTGCAGCTTCATTTAGAATAAATATTTATGCAGTTTAGATCGACAAAGTTCAATGGCCCAGAAGCAAATAGAATGATTCTGCATTTGGCAAGGAAATAATGAAACAGGTGTTGGAGGAAATTTTGAAAAACAGTGTCTGGGGGGTTTTAAATTAAAAATAAACCAGTGAGCGGAGCAGTATAGCCGGACGGGGCCGACCATACGATACCCTACACAACTTCCATGAAAATCTAACTTTCTGTGGTTCTATATTCTGAGATTGGGCAATATTTCACGATATTTGCACACTTTTGACTGGCTAGAGGTCAGCAAATGTTACTAATTATCAGCACAGCCCCTCTAATTACTTGTCCAAATTCCCTTCACTTGTGATGTTCGGCTTCCGACTCGAAAAGTACTAATAATTAAGTTTTCGGTCCACTCAATCCGAAGACGATCAGCGCTATATTTCCGCCCTCCAGTGTGGTAATAGGTTACTAAATAATATATGAATACGTAAGTAAATATTTAAGTTTAACTCCCGCATCCGAGCACCTACGACAATATAATTGGTATAAAATTAAAGGTCAACCACTCCTCTTGGATATACTATCAACTTCTCGGGTCTACGTCCTTCGGTGGTAAATACAAATTGTGTCATTTTTCACACAAAAGTTAGGGTTCATTTGACCCGCTAAATATTGACCTATCTTTATCAAAACAGGCATGCTTTTTCTTTGGCCCGATCCCCTTCTCCATGCAAAAATTCGCGGTGTTTGGGCCATAATAGCGGCCTCTGGAGCGACCAGAAAAACCGATAAAAATAAAGTTTTTGGTCTATTTCATCCCCTAAATATTAAGCGATCTTTTCCAAAAACAATAGGGCTCTTCATTGGCCAGAACCCATCCTACATGCAAAATTTCGTGAAGATTGGTCCATAACTCTGGCCTGTATCGTGTTTACAAATTATAATGGACAGACGGACGAACGGACACACATATCTAGATCAACTCAGCTGGTCGAGATATGACGATCGGTATACTTAAAGGTGGGTCTAGGACCAATATTTCGCGGCGTAACAAACTTTTGGGGCTGCACAAAGCTATAATACCCTGACAACATAGATGTGTAGGGTATAATTAACATATTGTATTATTTTTAAATAGTCATTTAACATATTTAGTTCACGTCTTCAAAATTAAAATTAACTTGACATAAATCATTTAGGCTACTTTAAATTTGCCGTTGTCACCTCTGCCAATATCCATTTAAATAATTCCGTTTAACTTTCAAGTTTGACAAGTTTTTTTGTTTTGTTTTCCTTGAAGCTTCCTAAATTCCCAATGACTACGACAATATTAAATGAATTGTTTTATAGCTCTCTCACAGCTACCTGCTGACCGTGTATTTATTTTAATTTTGCTAAACTATCAAAGTGCTAATTAAGTTCTGTAAAGAAAAAACAATTTTTATCAGCTAATCAATTTTAGTACTAAAAAATCGGTAAACATCTGTTGCGGGAACTAAATCAGAAGATGGGGTGTGTTATAGAAATTTTGTAAACAACCACAAGAAATGTAGTAATTAAAAAAGAGTCGATTATACTTTTGACAAATAGTTAAATTTTAATTTGAGTCGTTCCACAGTGCAAACTATTATTGAAGCCCTTAAAATTTCGGGAGAGCAGTATTAGAAGTATCATCTACAAATAAGACATTCTTACAAGTGGTATTGAGTTGCCCAATTGCATATTAACAAGGGAATGAATTTAAGTAAGACAACAGGAACAACATGACAAGCAACATACGGTAATTTGACCTTTATACAAAGCAACATGGGCCGATATTTATTTCTCAGTATAAATCCATATGAAAAACTCAGTACTATGGGTTATGGATATTGCGTTTTTTATATTATTTATCTCTCCTATAATAAATCTGAGTCGATTTAAATAATTCTTGACTTATGAACCATCAGTCTGTGCCGGATTCTGCCTGCTGATTTATATGGATTTACATCTATACAGGCTCTCAGTCGTAAGGTTGAGGGTGTACATTACTTGACATTTAATAAGAGCTTTCAGGGCAGTCATTTTTATACCCTTCACCACACTGTGATACAGGGTATTATGTCTTTGTGCATATGTTTGTAACAGGCAAAAATAATCGAGATATAACCATGGTTCCTTTTGAGAATATGCATAGAATCACTTTCTGAGTCGATTTATGCATGTCCGTCCGTCCGTCCATGTATTTTTGTTAAGAAAGCACAGGTCGCATTTATGATCCGATCTGGATGAAATTTGGCACAGGTCACTTAATTGGCCCAAGGACGAACCCTATTGGAGAAAATCGGTTCAGATTTAGATATAGGTCCCATATATATTTTCGTTCCATTTTAACTTATTAATGCATCAAACTCCCAATTGTGGTCCGATTGAGACAAATTTTTGCACAGAGTATTGAATTAGGTCTAGATAGTTATATGCCAAGGTTTGTTGAAATCGGTTCAGATTTAGATATAGCTCCGATGTATAGTTACGTCCGATTTAATGTAAATAGTGCACCAAACTCCCAATAGTGGTCCGACTAAAGCAACATTTTGCACAGAGTACTGAATTAGGTCCCGACTTATGTATGAGAAATTTTGTTGGAATCGGTTCAGATTTATATCTAAATATGCTATATATAGT
Organism: Musca vetustissima; assembly: GCF_032173495.1. Classification (NCBI taxonomy): domain Eukaryota; kingdom Metazoa; phylum Arthropoda; class Insecta; order Diptera; family Muscidae; genus Musca; species Musca vetustissima. Next base: position 24,500 of record NW_026881138.1, on the reverse strand, counting down.
TTCGTCCGACTTTATGTAAATTGAGCACCATACTGTCAATATTTATCCGATTGAGACAGCGTACTAAATTAGGTCATTGATGAATACGAAGTTTTGTTGAAATCGGTTCAGATTTAGATATAGCTCCCATATATAGTTTCGTCTGATTTTAAGTTTTGCACCAAACTCCCAATATTGAATTTTGCACAGAGTTTTAGGGTATTTGGATATTGTATATTAACATGTCTTGCATGTACCCATAGTGGTGAACTATTTTCTTAAAGAATTATTTGAGATATCGTCATAGGTATACGGATGATTATAAGAGCTATCAAATAAGGAATATGAGTGATATAGTGTAATACCTTTAGAACCCAAAATACCAAACTACAGTCAATTTCAGCCGTAATGTGACATTCGTCAATTTTTTTTTGCTAAGCCTATGTTTTGTCTTACCTTGGATATACAGAACTAATTTGCTTGGCCCCTACTAGGTCGCTATAGCCGTACTTCGCCGTATTATAAACAGCTTTGCAGTGAATCCAGTGAGATCGGATTTAAGAAATTTAATTATTTTAGTTAAAAAATGTGCCAAATACATTAAAAATACGTAAAAATAGGTGTGTGCAGTTATATGGGATCTACTCCAAAACATGGGCCAATACTGATCATTTTTCTTAAGAAGATTTTCTTCCCAATGATAAATATAAAATTGCAGCTAATTTTTGTGAAAAACGTACCCAAGTTCCACCAAATTCAGAAATGTGGCAGTTACCGTTATATGAAGGCTACTCTAAACCGGATCAATGTTGATAATTTTTGATAAGAAGATTTGCTACACTATAATCCCTAAATATTAAATTCTAGGTAATTCATTTAAAAAATATGCCAATATTCCCAAAAATACCAAATATTTGGGTTATTGCTATATGGGGGCTACCCCTAAACGAGGACTGATATATTTTTTGCAATACGTTCATAATTTAAAAATTATATGCTAAATATTGCAAGATCTATCGTGTTTTCAACTGATGGGCGGACAAGCATAATTCGATATAGAATTTTATTGTGATCAAGATCATATCATTCACTGATTTTGCAGAAAATGCGTTTTAAGTTTTCAATTTTCTCACAGAAGGAAGGAAGGAACAGAGGAGTTTCTACAGCTTCTCAATCAGAGTGTGAAAGTGATATTCATCTGAATTTTTTTACACAATATGAAGTCTGTTATAGCGGACAATTCTGTGTCATTAACTCAAAAATCACGACTTTTGATTTATGCCGGTCTTATAGAAAATGACCGTTATATCCTTTATGGTGTCAACAGAAAATATTTCAAGGTCTGGCAAACGAAATGATACATTTAATACACATATGAACTTATAGTGAAGGGTATAGAAAGATTTTTTCTCTCGCATAATGTAACAACGGCCCATCTCGATTGGTGGAATGAAATTTTGAAAGAAAATGTTCGTTTAAAAGTCTCCATGTGGTAAATCATGCGTATGAGTCCGAAGCAAAACAGCAAATGGTTCCTTATTTGTTCGGCTAATCTGATCATGTAACTATTCGGCTTGAGCAACGGAGCAACGGACCACACCATTCTGATACACCTGAAGTCTTCGGAGAAATTCGAAAACTCATCAAGAGAAGGAGATGCAAATCTTTCACACATAATTAAAAACCGTGCGGCTATTTACTTTACTGCAATTTATTTGCAAATATATTAAAAAAATACTTAAATTTGATAAATTAAGTAAATTTGTTTTATCTGTAAATGATTTTGTGAATTTATACAAAATCATTTACAGATAAAACAAAAAAATTTATAATAATTTGTAAAATAATATATATATATATAACCAGTGAGCGGAGCAGTATAGTCGGACGGGGCCGACCATATGATACCCTACACAACTACCACGAAAAGCACACTTTCGGCGGTTCTATATTCTGAGCCTGGGCAATATTTCGTGATATTTGCACCCTTTTTACCGATTATAGATCAACAACTCCTCTTTCTAAGTCTTGCATAATCGGAACTTCATGTACAATTTCAAAGCGATCAGCGCGACATTTCCGTCCTCTAATGGAGTAACAGTAATAATATGCACTAGTCACCTTTACTTATTTACGTATAACTCCCGCATCGGAGTACATACAATCATATAATTGGCATCAATTGGAAGGTTAACAACTCCTCTTGGATATACTATCGGGTATATGTCCATCAGGGGCAAGTATATAAGCCCCAGAATAAAAATGTTGTCATTTTTCACACAAAAGTCAGGGTCCATTTGACCCGCTAAATATTGACCGATCATTATCAAAACAGACATGCTTATTCTTAGGCCCCATCCCCTTCTCCATGTAAAATTTCACGATGTTCGGACCATAACTGCGGCCTCTGGAGCGACCAGAAAAACCGACAAAAATTTTGTATATGGTCCATTTCATTGGCCAGAACCCATCCTACATGCAAAATTTAGTGAAGATTGGTCCATAAATGTGGCCTGTATCGTGTTTACAAATTATAATGGACAGACGGACAGACGGACGGACGGACACACATGTCTAAATCGACTCAGCTAGTCGAGATATGACGATCGGTATACTTAAAGGTGGGTCTAGGACCAATATTTCGCGGCGTTACAAACTTTTGGGGATGCACAAAGCTATAATACCCTGACAACATAGTTGTGTAGGGTATAATAATTGGCAAAGGATTTCTACAAAACATGGCATACGCCAATTTAAATCTGAACCGATTTCAGCAAAACTTCACGTACGACAATCTGTACTTAATTAAGTACACTGTGCCAAAATTTGTCTCCATCGCAAAAAAAGTGTGGGTATATTGTGGAATGTGGTGATCTATATGGGTGCTATATCTAAATGGACCATTTGCTTAAAATCGGACAAACATATATGGGGGAGCTATATACATCTTAACCGAATTAAACAACAAAATATTGTGTAAATAGAAAGGAAACTCCCACAAAACTTCGCATACATAAATCTGGACCTAATTCAGTCGGACGAATATATATATGGGAGCTAAATCTAAACCGATTTCAACAAAATTTCAAACGTTAACCTGCAATAATTTCAGTACGATGTCCAAAATTTTTGTCGGAAAACATTGTCAGTATGATGCACCATATACATATAATCGGAGGAAACTACATATGGGAGCTATACATAAATCTGAACCGATTTCAACAATAATTGACAAATGTTAATCTGCACCATTTTCATAAAATCGGACGAAACTATATATGGAAGGTATATCTAAATCTAAACCGATTTTCTCCAATTTCAATAGGGTTCGTCCTTAGGCCAAACAAGTGATATGTACCAAATTTCATCCAAATCGGATCATAAATGCGTCCTGTACTTTGTTTACAAAAATACATGGACGGACAGACGGACGGACATGCATAAATCGATTCAGAAAGGGATTCTCTGAAAAGGAAGACCCATGGTTCCTTTCCTTTTGCCTGTTACAAACATATGCACAAAGACATAATACCCTGTACCACAGTGTGGTGAAGGGTATAAAATTGTTGAATGGAAAATTTTTTCAGGTCTAAGGTAGGCAGATGAACTCCTTCAGGTCGTATATTAACATAAATGTTTTTAGGATACTTCTAAGGATAAGAATCCATTTAAAGGACTTTACGTGGAAGAACACATTTTAAAGTCTTGTATAGACAGTAGAGATTTTACAGTTTATTTCTAATATTTTTAAGTCCTTTTTTAAAATTGTTTACTAAGATTTAAGTTTTTCACTGTTTGTGCTAAAATTATAAAACTTGGTCAATGGTCATTATGATTTTAATTTGTTCAGTAACATCGTTTATTTAAAAAAATTCTATTGATTTTTTATTGACTTCAATACCAAACAATTGAAAGAAATTCCCAACATATTTGAAGTTCCATAGCTTACTTACCTTTATGTGTGTGTGAGTGCGAGTGTGCAAGTATCCAAATTTTTCAATTGTATCCAAATTCCAGCAAGATAGACTTTCACAAAATTTAGGTTGTAATTCTTTTTCAATTTTTTTTTTTGCGGATAATTTATGCGTATCTACTACAAGCTGTACGCAATTTTTATCGCATGTAATCCAATCTAATATGTACACAATTCCAGACCACACCTCTATTTTTTTTTCTTTTCAATAGTCAACTACTTTTTGTGGCTTCTTCTTGTCACTTAATGTCAATCGTCGTCGCTGTTGCTGTTTGTGTTTATTCGATAATGTCAATTGTTTATTAATTAAAGTTTTTCTCTTGCACAAATTGTTAAACATAAAATACAATTCAAGTTTGACAAATTTCAATTTTTGATTGTTGTTCGTCAGATGGACGGGGGCGATTTGTGATTTGAAGGCAGCGTCAGCAGGTGGCGATGATGAATATCTAACTCTCATAACTTTACCCATCCAGGTGATGCGTAAATTGGATCTTGGATCGATTTCGGTTTTTCGGGGGGAAAAGTGTCACTTTACGTTTTTTTTCTGATGCACAATTTTTAGAAATTGATTTTCAATTTCTTTCTTTACAACAACTCTCTGGATTCGAAGAAAAATGTACTAGCTTTCACACATTTCCGAGTAATTTGGCAAATTTTGAAACGTAAATGCTTCGCATTTATTTCTTGTAGAACAACTTGTTTTGACTTGAATTTCGATTCGAAATTCCTTCTAGAGGATCTTAATACCCAAAGCGCGGAAGTAGACAAAACGCAACGTACAATTTATTTTTAAATTTGCAAACAAATTTATTTTTTATGTCAATTTTTTTATTTTATTTTTTTGATCTATTCTACAAGTTCTATATTTAGTTGATAACAGTAGTTGTTGTTGCTATGTTTGCCCTTCTTCTCAGATTGTTTTTCTATGCGAATTTTTCCGATTTTCCACTGAACCGAATATTTTGTTTTTGTTTTGATATTTTCAACTCGTTCTCGATGGATGAATGGATCTCGCAGGGGATTCAATGACAGACTGAACTGAACGTACCATCCGCTCAATGGTTTTTATAGATGTTCTTCGACTTTGTTTTTGTTGTTGTTGCTGCTGCTGTATATGTTTGTAAATTATTTGTTTGGAAAATATTTAAGGGAGAGAGCGAATAGAGCAGCTGACTTGATATAGCCATGCAGAGCAGACGATCCGAAGTTTATATCAGCATAGAAATTTTTCTCTTTCTTTTGTTTAAACGGCGAATTGGCCACATTCACACACATGAGTGTGTGTCTTTGTGGGGCTCTTTAGAACATTTGATAATTACAGCTGAGAATATTTTTCACATACGAGGTACGTTCACCGCCTGGTTAAAATCAGTCAAAGGTTTCTCGCCATCACGGGTACAATGTTTGCTGGGGAGAATGAACGATCGCTGGAAATTTCTTTGTTTTGATGTGGGCAGTTGCTTGGAGCTTATCTTTTTTTTTTGCAAAATAAAAATAAAAACCAAAGAAATATTAAAAATACTGCTCCATATTTTTGTTGTTGCAAATATAATGCAAATAGTTTTGAATGTTATATAGGCGGGTGTTATCTTCAACGGTGTCATTGTCGGATTTTGGAAACAGCTTCCATAGACTATACAATGAGAACCTAAAATACAAAATTACGGCCAAATTACTGAATTGGCGGAAAAACGTGTCCAAAATCGCTAGAATTATATGGGTGATACCGTGAAAATTGGGTCACAATGAGAAGCGAAAATTCGGTTGGAATTCAAAATTCCCAAAATACCGAGTTTTGGGAGTACCTTGGATCAATATTAATCATTTATGGGTGTATATGGGAAATACAAAATTCCTTTAAAATTCAATAAAAAAATTTTTTTGCGAGCACATTCATGATCTTTGGTACATAGGTTAAGGAAAATATGCTGATTTAAAATCTGTTCGAGTTCACAAATTCGGATGCTGCGCACAAAATTTAAATTAAATTCAATCATATTTGTTGTAATTTGCGAATTTCTTGACAAATGGTTAAACACATTTCCTTTCTTTGCATACTAGTCAAATCACATTGAAATACGGTTTAATAGTCGCGAAATAAAATAAAGTAAAATAAATTCATTTTTCAATTGCCACAAAATGTTTTTTTTTTAATTTTCGATTTTTTGGTATGGTTAAGATAATACGGTTTAGTCTAGATCTTCTACAACACGTGACGATTTCTTCTACAAATTCTTTTAGAAGATTGTTAAATATTGGTAGATTTCCAAGAGTTTTGACTTTAAAAATGACCAAATATATTGCAGTTACAGTATATGAAAATGATCAACATTAAAAAGCATACAGTTCGCGTATTCGTTGAAATCAGTTGATGCGCATGCGGTTTTCGTATAAACCGAATCAATATCTTCCAATAATTATGCATTTTTCGAGGTTTCATTAAGCGGCCAAAGTGTGCCGTTCGATGCACTTTACTATGCAAAAACCCTAAAAGTGACTACAAATGGCGCAACGTGCATACCATTTTTATGAGCATCCGATTTCAGAAATCTCCTCTGAAAATACACAAAAGGACACCTATTTTAAAAGAATCGGTGAAGAACCGCGGATGTGCCTCCTCAATCGATTTTGGATAAAATACGCATATTATTCGCGTATATATATATTTTTGGGCCGTTTTATTGGGCGGAATTGAACATGGATGGGCTCATTAGATCTGGAACGTAAAAAAACTAAAATCACGCGGAGTTCCACGGAATTTGAATGTATTTTCTTAATTTTAGACTCAAAAAATATGTTTTTATATACAATTTACGCACCAAATTTTGGTCTTTAAAACACGCGAGCACGTTCATGAGATCTACACTAACGAAGCAAAATCACGAGTTCTACAATCCTATAATTAGTTTAGTCCATTATCTGGATGCGCGTCCTAATTATAAGAAAAATTAAAAAAAAACACCAAAAATCCGGCTTCAAAATGTCAGCATCCATTTTAGGTGGATGCAATGATTATATCGAAAAAGCATACATTAGAACCATATTGTCCATGGGGTATTCTACAACTTAGTCACTGATCACATGTGAGTGCGCTGTGTAGTTTAGCTACAAATCAGGAAGGAACACCAAAAAACTCGATGGCTTCAACACATTTTTACCCATTTTTTTACATTACCCCCATCACAGCTTCCACGCAACTTATTATTTATTACCAATATTTTAAGATTTTGACAAGAGTTATAACCTTGCAAACCTCAGTTTCAAGGAATTTAAAAGAATTTTGTAATTTCCCATATATATGGCATACCTGAATTAAATTTTTAGTTGAAAAAGGTGCTCATCGTAGTATAATGTTTTTTTTTCATTTTTAAATCATCGAAATAATCATTTCCGACCCTATAAAGTATATATTTATATATTTTTGATCCGTCTATCTATTGTAGTCATTCTACCCTCTAAATGAATTGAGGTCGATCGCCAAAATTTTGTTTCGATATGGCAACTCCTTCATATAGAAACAGGTGTTCAAAAAATACGCATCCATTTCTAATTTTTTTAAGGAGGTAGATTTGAAAGCATGCCCCATGTGTACGAAAAGTACTAAACTGTACTCAATTTGGTACAACTTGAATTTAGAGGAACGGATGAAGCTGGAATCCTGAAATTTGAATTTGTACTTATGTGTACGGAAGGTACTAAATAGGACTATATTTGAATTTTGGGTGAACCAATAGTGCTTAGATCCTGAAATTTTGATTTAGTTGTTGTTGGGTTGTAGGTTGGGCAATGTAGGAAGTTTTGGAAATGCATACTAATGTGTACTAAATTTGTTACTATTTAAATTGCAGGCGAAGCGATAAAACTGGAATCCTGAAATCGGGAAAAGAATTTTTTGGTTGCATGATATAGATAGTTTTTATACCCTACACGACTATGTTGTCAGGGTATTATAGCTTTGTGCAGCCCCAAAAGTTTGTAACGCCGCGAAATATTGGTGCTAGACCCACCTTTAAGTATACCGATCGTCATATCTCGACTAGCTGAGTCGATCTAGACATGTGTGTCCGTCCGTCCGTCTGTCCATTATAATTTGTAAACACGATACAGGCCACAGTTATGGACTTCACGAAATTTTGCATGTAGGACGGGTTCTGGCCTATGAAGACCCCTATTGTTTTTGGTAAAGATCGGTAAATATTTAGGGGATGAAATGGACCAAAGACTAAATTTTTGCCAATTTTTTGGTCGCTCCAGAGGCCGCAATTATTATCCGAACATCGTGAAATTTTACATGGAGAAGGGGTTCGGGCCAAAGAATAAGCCTGCATGTTTTGATAAAGATCTGTCAATATTTGGCGGGTCAAATGGACCCTGACTTTTGTGTGAAAAATTACAAAATTTTTATTCTGGGGCGTATATACTTGCTCCTGAAGGACATATGCCCGAGAAGTTGATAGTATATCCAAGAGGAGTATGTATGTACTCGGATGTGGGAGTTACACTTAAATATTTACAGGTGCTTACGTATTCAGATATTATTTAGAAACACATTACCACACTAGAGGGCGGAAATAAAGCGCTGATCGCTTTGGAATTATCCATGAGGATCCAGGTATGGTCAAGGACAACGCCTTAAAAACTTATTTTTCTTGTGTTTTTTTTTTCGATTCAATCTATAGGCCAAAATTAAAAGCCGAACATCGCAACACAACCCAGGGTGAAGGGTACAAATATCACGAAATATTACCCAGGCTCGGAATAAAAATCCGCAAAAAGATAGAATTCTGTGGTAGTTGTGTAGGGTATCGTATGGTCGGCCCCGTCCGACTATACTGCTCCGCTCACTGGTTTGAAAAATTCATAGGAAGTTATGGAAGATTGTACTAATGTGTACTAAATGGATTGGATTTATATTAATGTGTACTAAATCGTACTAATTTTGACAAAATTAAGATTTGGGTGAACCTATAGAGCTCGAATCATGAAATTTGGCATTAGTTTTGAAAATACGTACTACAAGAATACGAAAGGTAATAAATAAATGGTACCACAATTAGTATAGAGCTAGATTTGTGTTGCGGTCAGAGTTAGTGTGTAGTGTTGATATATGCAGTTAGGTTTGGAAATACGTAATATAAGACAACAACGGAACTAAAGGGTACTAAAATTTTAATTATGGTCAATATTCAATACATATGCAGTTCTCTGTGAAAACAATGTAAAATATGTAGAAATGTTAAAATAATTATCACATCCCCTAACGATGTAGAGGGCATATGCTAGTAAAATATATTTTCGTCCGATTTAGTGTAAATCGTGCACTAAAGATCCTTTTACAGCGCACTGAAGTTAATATAGTTTAATATCTGGTAAGTTTCGTCGAAATCGGTTCAGATTGAGATATATCTCCCACATATATATTTTCGTCCGATTGACACGAATTTTTGCACAACATATAAAATTGAATGACGTTATTGCGTTTTTTTTAATTGGTGCAGATACAGACTTAGCATCCATATATATTTGGAACGAGTGTCTGATTGAGATTAAATTTTGAACTGTTCAGCATAGCGAATAATGTGAATAAAGTTTCTATCAGTCGTTTTACTAAATCTTCGAATAAAATGAAATTTAGCATAGGTTGCAGAAAGGTATGTGTATGGATTGATGTTAGTCGGTTTACTTATAGATAAAGATCACATATTTAACCCTTTGTGGCCCAATGTTGCCCACAGGCAACAAAATGTTTTAGAGCTTATATTTAATATGTTTCTAGTTAATATATATTCTTTGGATTTCATACGTCAAGACCTGATTGTGGACGACACATATCAATAAAAAAATCTAAAAAATTCAAATTTTTGGTAAAGTTATGAGCTTTTCAATATAGAGAAGAGGGCAAAAATGTGTACAGTACTAATTTGTGTATACAGTCCAAATTTTTTCATTTGGTTTTCTTATTTTTGATATTAGGAATAATTTAAAATAATTTTTCGTCGTTTTTTCATTTGATTTTCTTAATATTGGACTTTTATTTTTCAGAAAGAATGTACTGTATCTCCCGAATGCAAGGATGTAGCGATGTCAAATTTTGTCCATATCCAATCTAGAATAGTTGCAATAAATCTGTGAACAGAAAATTGTTCTCTGATTACGGAAAAAATTGGGGCTCAAAGGGTTATATACGTTCAATTTCATGTCAATGTTCCTTGTCGAACGGTGCCTACTATTAATTACAGTCGAAATCGTTTATAACGACGCATCGGCTATAAGGACAAAAAAGAATATCGCTTGTAACGACGACATATCGGTAGAATTTATCTTCTTTGGTAAAATATTCGAATTTTGCTATTCATTTTAACGACAAAATAATTTCTCACAAAATTCCGAACACACATGGCATGTTCGAAGTTAGTGTTATGTTTCAATTCTTTAAGAGTTTATTTCTATGAAAAATATATTTTCCATTCGTTCCACGTATATGGAACGTAGAAGTACTAACATGTAATATATTTTATTATTTATATATGAAAGCAACAAAATATATGTCTAAACATTTCTATATATAATATATCTTACTCATATTTTATAAATATCGTTTTTAACGACCAAATTCGTCGGTTCCTTCGTTATAACCATTTTCGACTGTAATTTATAGTATTCCATTTCCCTTTTGGCTTGTAAAAATCAAAACAGGAACTACAAGTTGACAAATATATATTCCACCATTAAGAATATATATCTTTCAGTAGCTGTCACAAAATAAAACTTGAAAAACTCTCATTCAAGTTTGGTTTACACTCTGTTAGCAAGTAGTTCGTGTTGAACGACAACTTGTCGATATATAAATCAGCATACAGAATAAAAGCAATAAATTCACACCATTACAGGAATTTACATTGAGTAATTTCAATCAAAACATAATTAATATTCAAAGTGGAAACAAAATAGTTTCAGCATGCAAAAGTTGCTTTACCCGGTCTAGTATAGTGCAACAAATGAGTTGTTGTTCATCATCATCCTCAGCATGATCATTGTTGTTGTAGTTAGAGGTCTGTCTGTATCAGATTTCAATTGAACTTGGAACTGGTACAAACTGTTGGCGTTCAGCATATTTAGATTGCGATAGGTAATGGGTTTGCCGCTATCGCAACGATCGTTGCCTGGGGTCGATTAGCATACGACCGACTACTTACGCTGCCCTCTTGCCATAGATGTGTTGATAATAATAGCGAAAATGCATGAATTGAATAAAATTTTAATTTTAATGCAATTAAATTTTTAATTTAAAAAAAGGCTAAGAAGAAGATGTTGTTGAATAATAACAACAAATTCTGTAATTAGTATTTTTTTATATTAAAGTACTCTTTACACCATTGTAATATTTCCCATTACAAAAGGTGATCTTTATCGTATCGTATGTACTTTAACAAAATTATATTTTTATTGTCACTTAAGACATGTTGAATTTTAATGGTTTTTTATTCTGTCTATCAGAGATGGAAAACCAAAATTAACTAACAATTTAATGAAAACTGATAAGTAAAAGTGAATTTCAATGGTCATCAAATAATCAATAAAAATACATAATATGTCTGGCTCTATGACTTAATTGCCTCAAAAATAATGTTTTATTTTTATGGTAGTGAAATGTATAGGCAATGCAGTTTTTGTAGAAACTCGTGTCTAAAATTAAATAAATGGGGATTCACAAAATCAACAAATTAACATACAAAATAGTAAAACATAGACTTAGTTATATGGTCTTTGGTTATGAGTAGATAGAATCTTGTCTATATGAGTTCCATTAAAAGTAATATATTATTGTGTGGAAAACATAAGTTCAGGGGATTTTCTATAAAAATAATAACGCAGCATTAAACGAACTTCACGAAGAACTCCATATGTAAACTTACAGAAACAATAGAGTTAACTATTCCGAGATTATTTATTTGTTGCGAACAACGAATAACTATACATCAAGCCTGTTTGCTGAAATCACGATAGAGCTCGCAATATCTTTTTAGTACTTTTAGCAAAACCTCGTTAAGTTCGGCCGGAATGAGATTTTTATTTTTTATGTCCTTCACCACGTATATGCATTGAAAATATGTTGCAGTAGGTTGTTTATGCTCTGGCAAAATAATGTTCCAAACCAAGGACAGAAAACGGAAAACTTATATCTATTTGTGGTTGTATTAGAATATTAACCTCCATTGAGTAAAAATGGGTCGGAACATTCCGCAAAATGTGTTTTCCCTCCAATATAAATTAACATGGATTTATAGATTTCCCAGTATGTACTATGAATGAAGCAAATCACACTTAAAAATTAAATTAGAATCTAGATGTTTTGGGAGTTCAGTATAAATTAGAAAACACGTCGAATAATGGTGGGTCCTACATCATTTGTTTATAAAAATTTCAGATGTTAGTCCGAATTCCTTTCGAACATATCTTTAAGAAGCATTGATGCTCGATTTCTACTAAATCGAGTACAACATACTAATTTTTATATTTTCTGAATGCTATTTTCTCGATCCTCGCGATGGACTAATATAAACAGTACCATAAAAGATTTTTTGAAAATTTTTGTTCCTTTCGGTAGAGGTAAAATATGTAGTACGTTTTAGTACTTGTGTGTCCTTAGGCTACGGTTAATCCTGTTCAGAAATCCAGTGGATTATGATTGACGTATAAGCAATGGAATTGACGTTTGAGATCGAGTGGATTTCGTAAATCTAAATGTAACTTTATAGTACGAATTTTACAAATTTACAAATACGTATACTTATAATACAAATATAATGTGTGGCAAAGAGCTGGAAAACATTACTTTATAATTGTTGAGCTGTCTCCTCATGTAATTTATATTATACCGAATAGGAAAATTGGAGGTATTTTTCTTTCTATAAGAGAGCTGTTAGTATTAGTCTTCCTGTGAAAGAGTATGGAGGGTATATTAGTTTTGTTTTTCCGGAGCTGCATCGATATATTTCTACACCAAAACGTATATATATTCTTGATTGACATAAAAGTTCAATGATGAACCAATATATCGGTCCACGTTTAGGCATAGCCCCCATATAAGTGTACCCTCCAATTTTCTGTATTTTGAGGTTCTTGAGCGTGTTTTCAACCGAATATAAATAAATAAAGGTAATTTTTTTCGGACAGCCCCCATATAAGGGTACCCCAATTTTCGGTATTTTGAGGTTCTTGAGCGCGTTTTTTAACTTAATTTGCTGCAATTTGGTATTTTGTAGTCGTATATGATAACAAATCTTCCTACCAAAAATTATTAATATTAATATTTTCACCGTGTTAAATTGTATACACCCTCATTAGCCATAAGGCTAAGTGTATAATTATCCATTAAAAATTTCTGAAATTTGTATTATGGTTTACATATTCCCTTTTTAGAAATGTCTGTATAGCTCCACTTTTTGGTATGTTCCCTATTCTTTCATTTCTAGTACCTGTCAGTGTATATATGGTGGAGGGTATCCGACATAGTTCCTCATAGAGAGGATAGATACTTTTTAAATGATTTTTTAGTTTGCCAAAAAACTATCAATGAAAATATTGTCAAGTTTGAGGGTTAACACATTTTATTCTATAATCAAAATTCCGTGTCAATCGGACAAATAATGAGTGTTTGGGCACCATCGTGGAATCGGATATCTAAATCTGTACATTGGACATTCAACTTCTTCTATTAAATAGAATATCAGTCATTACCCGAAAAACATTTTATTATACGCTTGTATTATCCTGATATAAATTGTTTAGCAATTGGTATCGCAGTCTAGAAAGCTTATAACGAACTTTTTATAGCGAACACCTTTCCTGGTCCCGAAGTTTTAAGACAAATGTTTCATTGAAATCTATATTTATATAGCGAACTTTTTATACCCTCAGTCAAAAGGAAACGAGATAGACACATAGTTCCTTTTGAGAATATATATAGAATCACTTTTTAAGTCCGTCCGTCTGTCTGTCCATGTTAAATTCTAAACAAAGTACAGGTCGCATTTATGATCCGAATTGGATGAAATTTGGCATAGGTCACTTATTTGGCCTATTGAAATTGGGAAATATCGTTCCAGATTTAGATATAGTTCCCATATATATTTTCGTCCGAATTTATGTAAATGGTGTACCAAAGTCCCTACATATTTTTCGATTTGCACGAAATTTGGCACAGCATACTGAATTGAGTCTAGAATGATATGTGTAAAGTTTCCTTAAAATCGGTCCAGATTTAAATACAGCTCCCATATATATTTTCGTCTGATTTAATGTAAATGGTGTACCAAAGTCCCTACATATCTTTTGATTTTGATCGGTCCAGATTTAAATATAGCTCTCATATAAATTTTCGTCCGATTTAATGTAAATGGTGTACCAAAGTCCCTACATATTTTTCGATTTGCACGAAATTTGGCACAGCATACTGAATTGAGTCTAGAATGATATGTGTAAAGTTTCCTTAAAATCGGTCCAGATTTAAATACAGCTCCCATATATATTTTCGTCTGATTTAATGTAAATGGTATACCAAAGTCCCTATATATCATTCGATTTGCAGAAATTTGGCATAGCGTAATTAATTAGGACTAGAATTATGTGTGTTAAAATCGGTTCAGATTTAGATATAGCTTCAATATGTTTTTTCTTCCGATTTTATGTAATTTGTGTACTAAAGACACAAAATTTGTCCGATTGCCACACATTTTGGTACAATGAAATTGATACAAATTTTGCACAACGTACTGAAGTTAGTATAACCTAAAAGTTGGATATAAATGCTTCACAAAGGTGAGTCCGATTGGCACAAAATTTTGCACAACGTATTGAAGTTACTATAACACAACGTTTGGCATGTTTTGTTTGAAATCGGTTTAGATTTAGATACAGCTCCTATATAGGACCCTATGTTAGAACGTTTGCTACAAAATGTTGCACAATGTATAGCCTACCGTGTGCTAAGTTTTGTAGGAATCGGTTCAGATTTATAGCTTCCATATATAGTTTGGTCCGATTTAAGTAAATGGTTCACCAAAGACCCAATGTTAGGTCGATAGACACAAAATTTTGAAGTTAATATAACCTACCGTGTGTTAAGTTTTGAAATCGCTTCAGATTTGGATAGAGCTCATATATATAAAATGTGGCCGATATGCACAAAACATACTGAAATTGAACTTAACCTGTGACAAGTTTCGATGAAATCAGTTTAGATTTCGATATAGCTTTTATATATATTTTTGTCCGATTTTTTGTAAATGGTGCACCAAACTACTCATGTTTATCCAATCGGACACCCGGATTGATATTTGCTTATGTCTGACCAAATGAAAAATTTTAGGTAGCAGAATGACATGTTTATGGATCCATTTTCATGTTAATGGTCCTTCAAAAATGCGACGTCTGTTAGGATTCATCTGTTGAATATACCCAAAGATGTGAAGGGTATCATATAGTCGGCCTACTTTACTACTTTCCATTCTGGTTTAATAATTTAATAACGAACTTTTCGTTCGGTCCCAACTTTTACTACAAATGTACATAATACTAAACGATGGCAATCCTGAAAAAAATTTAAATTTAGATATATAGATAGATTTAGTACCATAAGAGTACTTCTACCTTCACATCCTAAAAAGTCATGTGTATTTAGTGGGAGCAATGGCATGAGATAGTATTTATATATACTTACATCTAAACAAATACAATGTACTCAATATGTGGTTAATTACTAAGGTCGCATGAATTAGCAGTCAAGTGAAGATGCATCATAATATTGACATCATATTACATTGATATGTTTGACAGCTACCAATGTGTGTCAAAATTTGTTTTCTTTTCATTAACTTTGTTAGCATAAATTGATGTACATTTATAAAATGTCAATATATTGTATTGAATCTGTTACTAAGTCAACTGCAACGTACCTTAAAATGTTGTATACAAATGTTCTACAAATTAAATAAAACTAATAAAAAGGGTGGGCATAAAAATATTATAAAATCCGGTTTAAAACAATGTTTTTAGTACCTTATCATATCATGATTTGGTATAAATAGTTCACATTTAATTCCACAAGTTAATCGAATATGTGCTAATATTAGACCACATCATACAATTCAATATTCCATGTGAAATATAAAATAGATGATATATTTATCATCACTATAAAAGGAAATAAAATCTGTTTTTCTTTTGTTCAAAATTCTAGAAATAATCTTTCTAATAATAAGTTAAATCTATTTAAAAATTTGCAATTGATTAAAGGCAGCCTGTTAATGGATTCGGACGGTTTGAGTTCTTTCAAGATTATGTTTTTATGTGCTAATCAATGAGATAACTGGAACTGTAAATAGAATTCAAAAACTCTATTGCATTTATAAAAATAAATCAATTGCAATTTAATTTTTTCCATTCAAGCTTGTTTTATATTGTAGTGACTGGATTATTCCATTTTCTATTTAATTTAATTTACGCCTTTTCTAGTGACATACATTGTTGATAATTAGCTGTAATGGTAAATAAACTAACATATTTATTATACATATATACATTTACTAATAACTACAGTCGATCCTTCCTAAAACTAACTAAATTATGATGCTAATTAATTAAAGATAATATTAATAAAAATTAAATATTTAAAATAATTTAACTGTATTTGTAGTTTCGAAGGAATTTGTAATTGTTTCAAAATAAAAAAAAAATATATATATAGATGTAAAATAAATGTGAATTAACAGTGTGAATATATAGATGTAAAATAAATGTGAATTAGTTTAAAATTCTATATTTCATTGAAATTTAATCCCAAATTTTGTATTGACGGTATTTTATATATCTTATTTCTAATTCAAGTTATATGTTACAATTTAGTTAAATGCAGGAATTCGGATTGTATTGTAGTAGCTAATGAAAATAAATTATTTTAATTAGCATATATTAAGCTGTAAACAGACAAGCCTCCAACATGCAGCACGACAGCTGATTTTCGATTGCATTTGTTTTCTTAGGTAGCAGAAGAATTGTTATGGTAAATCTTCAGACACTGAAAGTTGGGTGTACATTTATAATTGACCGAAATCTAGTTTGCAGTAGAAAAAGACCGGACCGAACACCTTATGAGGTGGACAATAAAAATACGTGAAGAAGTTGATGCCAAACTACAACAAAATATAATTACTTTGGTTGGAAAATACCATCAAAATACCTGGACCTGACCTGACATTTATGTAGGGACTACACACAAAAATGAACAAATAAATATTATTTTTTATAGGAAGATTTGATACCTTGCAACTTGAAATGTCAAATTGGAGCGAACTCGACTAAAAAATATCTGAATTCCTCAAAATAACGATAGCTAGGCGTACGTTTTTCGTACCGGGTAAACACATAACCAGTGAGCGGAGCAGTATAGTCGGACGTGGTCGACCATATGATACCCTACACAACTACGACGGAAATTTCATTTTCTGCATATCTTTATATCGTGTCTGAGCGATACTTTGCGGTATTTGCATCCTCCTAATCAATTAGAGGCCTTTCTTATTCGGGCATATGTTACCAATCATGTTTTCCCGGAGTAAAGATTTACACCATACGTTTTAAATTAGGCATTTTAAAAACAAAAGTCTTAGATCTTGACCCTTAATAATTAGTTAGCCTGAACCTTTCCTAATGTAAAATTTGTGATCTTCAGCTTACAATAGAGCGACTAGGTAACCGTACAGAAAAAGTTTTTGGTCCATTCCATCTCCTTGGTATCATCTAATCACCACCGAAATTTGTTGGTGTCGGCTCTGAACATATCCGGAACCTCATGTATAATTTCATAGCGATCCCCGTGACATTTTCGTTTTCTAGTGTGGTAATGGCAATACTAAATACGTAGACACCAGCAATTATCTCAGTATAACTCCCAAATCCGAGCACATACAACAATATAATTGATATCAATTTAAAGGTCAACCACTCCTCTTGGATATACTATCAACTTCTCGGGTCTGAGTTCTTCAGAAGTGAATATATACGCCATAAAATTTAAATTTTGTAATTTTCTTACACAAAAGTCTAGGTCCATGTGACCCATTAAATATTGACCGACCAACGTTTTCTCTGTGTTAAATTTCGTGATGTTCGGGTCAAAATTGTGGCCTTTAAAGCAATCAGAAATACGGACAAAAAAGTTTTTGGTCCATTGCATCCCCTTAACCCTTTCAGTGTCAAAAAAATTTTTGTCGGAATAAAAATCTAAAATTTTGTACTTAAAATCATATAAAGGCATAGAGTTTAGAAAAAAAGGAATTTTCATTTTAACCCTCGGACAGTTTCGTCTGTTTTTCCGCAAAAACAAAAACATCAATGTTAACGGTACATAACCGAAAAATCGCAAAGAAAGAGAGAATTTTTAAATGTCGAATATATTCGACAAAAACACTGAAAGGATTAATATTAACTGATCATTACCAAAAACAATAGGGGTATTTTTTTGGCCAGAACCCGGCCTACGTACAAAATTTCGTTGCGATTGCGCCATATCTATGACCTGTATTGTGTTTACTAATTATAATAGACGGGCGGACTGACGGACACACATGTCTAAATCGACTCAGCTAATCGATATAGGTCTAGGGCCAATATTTCGCATTTTTACAAACTCTTGGGGGCACACAAAGCTATATTACCCTGACAACATAGTTATGTAGGGCAAAAAACATGGGAAGTTGGGCGGAATCATGGGCCTAAAATTATCATTTTCTCCTTATATGGTTGCCACCAAAATACCAAATTACCAATTTGGTTTCCGTTACATAGGTGCCTGCGTTTTGTTAGGCATATTTGACACCAAGTGAGCACCCAATCTATTAAATTAGATTCAATTCTGTTGAAAATCATGCCCAATAGCCCTAAATTACAAGCAATGTAAGTGCAAATTTTCATGGGGTGCGGCACACCTGAGTACGTTCCTCTGTTGGAGAATTTAACAATATCAGCCAAATGCTCACTACAAGTGCGCTTACAGGACTATATCCATTTTGTTGTTTTCAACCGACAATGAAGTCGCAAAGGTGGTCATGAGAGAAAAAAACTTTTCCCGTCGTCTTGTGGAAATAAACGTTATCAAGATCAGTGTAATCCAACTATAAAAATTATTAATAATCTATATGGCATTCACCGAAACTACTGATCTAACCTCATTTTCCAACAAGTATATTGTCATGGTAAATATTTCAAGCGAGATGTATTTGTATACATAGACATAAGGCTTTCTGAGCAGGGATCAGGTAACAGTGGAAAAAGGACTTTGAAAAAATACGTAGGTCGATTTCTTGTCTTTGAGAACCATATCTGAAATCTTTTGAGAGATTTTCTTACCCTCAGCTTTATGGGGCGAATGGAATATTAGGCGAATGGAATCTCCGATACAAACCAAACTTTGTACAATCTATTAGTTTTACAAAACCTAAATTAAGTCGAAGATGGGAAGTTGGGATCAAATCACTCCCTCTGTCTGGTCATGATCATAATGTTCAACATTTATAAATGTCCGATTTGAAACAAACTTTGCAGTATCTATTATCTCTACAAAGCCCCAAAAGGGTCAATATATTATAAACTTGATTTTTTTTTAAATTGAAGCAAATTGAATAATAATAAAAACATGCCTTATATAAAGCGAATACCTATGTGTAATTATTAATTATATCTGTCGACAACACCGATTTTTTTACTATTTGTAAAATATTTGGGTGTGAAAAATCTCGTCGTTTTACTGTTCATGAAAATAAGTACGAAAAGACGATAGAAAGAGGATATGTTTCGATTTGACATGTCATCTCAAAAATATCCCGAAAAAACCTCAATAACTTCAAGAACTTTAGAGTAACCAAGAAAAAAACTCCAAAACTTCACCTATGGACAATTTTTATTTTTTGGGCTTTCAGTCCTAAAAGGAATTTTTCAACCTCAATTTTGTCACATAATTCTTTAAACACATCGACTTATATACGGCTATGACCATTTAATGCGTGACCGTTATTACATGGTCCCACGTTAATCATTTTCTATAATGCATTTTGTACCTTCCAAGAAACCGAAATACATAATTACAGTCACTGAAAATGGACTGTGCCGTTAAATGAGTACTATTAAAAAATGTAATATAAGCAACGTGTGTGAACAAAATTTCATGACCTATCTTTAAATATTGTGACATATGGGCACTATAATCGGTAGCGAGGTGAATTATGTTCTATAAAACAAATTTTGGAGATTTTACAAATCACTTCAACATACATATTTTCAAAATTTCTACACTTTATGTTCTATTAGCTTCGTGGTGATCTGTGGACTTCTGATATAGCGAATTAAATCCTTCTTATTCTCTCCCATTTAATTTTTGTGCATTGCAACACGTAGAATCCGATGTTTACATTTTCATTCTAATAATTTGGCAAAAAGAAATTTGGGCTAATTGCGACATACAGGTGTATGTAAATATGCATGGGAATGTATAAATCAATGACCGCACTAGATTCTTCTTTTGCAAATTAGTGCGATATTTGATTCGCAATTCAATTTATCGGCTATGCGAAATGGAAATTAAATATTTTGTCACGTTTGCGAAAAGACAAGCTTGAAACAATTCATAAATCACCAACATCAATTGGAATACATTACTACGTACAGCTGTTAATATACGTCTATCTGTCTCTAGGTATATATGTCTGCAGATTTGTCGATTCATTGAGTGGCGTTACTGTTTTTATTTTTTCATTGCATAGCAATTTTTTGTTTGCAAATAATTCTCGTATTCAAATAGACTGGCCATAAAAATTGATAAACGTCGTTTGTTGTAAAAATGACAACCACAACAACAAAATAATGCTGCCCTGACACTGCACTCGACATAATCTCCGGTTGCATTTTACTGCATTTCAACATATATGCATATGTAAATACACATACTTAGTATTGTATTTACCTTTAAATAAAATAAAATATTGATTTACATGGTTTTAAGAAAGAAAAAAAAAAACATCATTAGTCAATAAGTCATACAAATTGAATTGAATATCGAAACGGTATCGGAAGATTTAATTATGACCGTTTGTCTTCAACATAATTGAATATGAAAATTGCATTTTGTTTTTGATTTCAAGGTGAACGGAAATATCTTATTATGTTGTAAATAGATACAAATGTTTTATTCAGAAGAAATTTTAAAATTTATTTGTAAATTGGAAATGGGCAAACATGTATGTTAAGATTTCACAATTATATTTTGTTCGTGTGTCAAATTCCATGTATGTATATATTTATAGGTTTATCATTTATTAACTTCTAGAAAGAAGCAGCCTAAATTAACAAATACCGTTAATGAAATTATAATATAATTATCAAATATATTAATTAGCATTGGAACGGAGACCTTATTCGAATGACCCATAAAATAATACGAAACAATAAATAAAATATTTAAATGATTTAATAACGTCACTAATTACACTAGGCGACAAAATAGAGTTCATGTCTGTGGGTAGGATATTTCCTTTTGGGGATGAAAAGCCTCGGCGATCATCAAATAGGTCATAGGTCAAGATTTTAAGTTATGACGTGATGATTTTTTTATTGGTAGTTCTTTATATCTATATCGAGTGCTTGTGAGTATTTCTCGTAAAGTATCGATCAAACAATTTCAGATTTAAGCTCGTTTGAAGGGTAATATTTCACACTTAAAAAATATTTTGCTGTTCTTTGTTTGTAATCAGTTGTGAGTTACAAGGTGTTAAAAATGTACGTGAACAAAGAGAAAATTCGGTATATTTTACAGTTTTTCTTTGACAATTCGAAAATGCAAGCCAAGCGGCTAAAATTGTGAATGGTGTTTATGGTTCCGATACTGTTACAGTCAATTATGTGCAATTTTGGTTTCGTATATTCCATTCAGGAAATTTTTGAGCAGTCGTAATTTCGCCCAGAGGCTAAAAATCGACCATAAAACTGTTTTAAACCATTTACACAAAGCTGGATTCAAAAAGAAGCCCTATGTTTGGGTGCCATACCAATTAACAGAAAAAATAGGATGGATCGAATTTCCATCTGTGAAGCCTTGGCCAAACGGAATGAGATAGACCCATTTCTTAAACGGATGGTGATGGAGATGAGAAATGGACTGGCACCAAGCGATTATCATCTCTTTCTTGCTTTGCAAAATTTCTTTAATGATAAAAGATTGGTATCTAGGGAGGATTGTGAACATCGACTACTAGAGTTTTTTGCAAATATAAAGCAGGACTTTTATGAGTACAAAATGAAAAAATACGCTGTTGCAAACATAAATTTACAGTGAAAAAAAAATCATTTCGGGGGAGGTGTATGTAAATCTGAATCTATTTTCACGAAAATTAGCACACATCATCAAGATATATAGGGACATTAGTGTAACATTTACATAAAATCGGACAAAAATATATATAGCTTACATATATATAAATCTGAACCGATTTTCACGAAACTTAACATACATTATTGTAGCCTTAATTCAGTGGGCTATTCCAAATTTCGTGCAAATCAAAGGATATATAGGGACTTTGGAACACCATTTACATTAAATCGGACGAAAAAATATAGGAGCTTTTTCTAAATCTGAACCGATTTTCCCTTATTTCAACAGTGTTCGTTCCTAGGCAAAATAAATGAGCTGTGCCAAATTTCATTCAATTCGGATCATAAATGCGACCCGTACTTTGTATACACTTCAACATCAACAGACGGATGGACGGACATGCATAAATCGACACAGAAACTGATTCTATGTATATTCTCCAATGGAACTATGGGTCTATCTCGATTTGCCTGTTACAAACATGTGTACAAAGACATAATTCCCTGTACCACAGTGTGGTGAAGGGTATAAATATGTCATAAAACTCGGAAATGTGTTCGGTATAAGAAAAGTTCGTTATAATCGGTGTTCATTATAAGCTTACTCGACTGTATTTTAATTTGGTTGTAACGAACTTGCGACAAATTTACGTAATACTGACGATGACTATCCTCACAAAAGTTAATTTTTACTTTAACACTGGCAACATTTACAAAAAATATCAGCTATAATTTTAGGTTCATAACAAAAATGAGAAGCACCTTATGAGTTCCGTTCCAGAACCTAAAAGAATCTAATATTTTTGCAAGTTTGGAAACTTTTTACTCAAAAACCATTCCTGAACCCCCAAAACTAGTAATAGCGATTTTTGAATGTTTCCCATTTAGTAGATTTACTATTAAACCAGTGAGCGGAGCAGTATAGTCGGACGGGGCCGACCATACGATACCCTACACAACTACCACGGAACTCGAACTCTCTGCGAATGTTTATTCCGAGTCTGGGTAATATTTCGTGATATTTGCCCCATCTTACCCGATTAGATGTCAACAGCACCTCTTCCTTACATTTTCGAATATTCGAACACACACAAACAAATTAAGTTTTCGGTCTATTTCATCCCAATACTATTATCTGATCATCACCGAAAATTGTAGGCGTTGTCCTTGAGCATAACTGGAACTTCATGGAAAATTTCAAAGCGATCAGCGCGATATTTCCGCCCTCTAATGTGGTAATGGGTTACTAAATAATATCTGAATACCTAAACACCTGTAAATAACTGTATTTGGTATTAATTTAAAGGCCAACCACTCCTCTTGGATATGCTATCAACGGGTCTATATCCTTCAGCAGTAAATATATAAATCCCAGAATAAAAATGTTGTAATTTTTCTTACAAAAGTCAGGGTTCATTTAAACCGCTAAATATTGACCGATCTTTATCAAAACAGCCATGCTTATTCTTTGGCCCGACCCCCTTCTCTATGTAAAATTTCGTGATGTTCCAGAAAAACCGACAAAAATTAAGTATTTGGTCCATTTCATCCCCTAAATTGGAGTCTTCATTGGGCAGAACCCATCCTACATGCAAAATTTCATGAGGATTGGTACATAACTGTGGCCTGTATCGTGTTTACAAATTATTATGGACAGACGGACGGACACACATGTCTAAATCGACTCAGCTAGTCGACATATGACGATCGGTATACTTAAAGGTGTGTCTAGGACCAATATTTCGCGGCGTTACAAACTCTTGGGGCTGCACATAGCTATAATACCCTGACAACATAGTTGTGTAGGGTATAAAAAGTGCTTGACCAATGAATTGTTCAAAAGGACACCAAACATACTTGTTTCTAACTGAATATATATTTTTTCTGCTAAGCCTATGTTTTGCCTTACCTTGGATATAACGAACTTCTTCTATAACAAACTAATTTGCTTGGTCCCTTCTAGTTCGCTATAACCGTACTCGACTGTGTATGGCTTCAAAAATATGACATAAAAAAACCCGAAATATGTAAATAATCAATCAAATCGAGATCTTACAAAATAAATTACTCCTTAAGTTCGAATAGTACAAATAAGAATATATTAATGGGGATAATGAGATGGGAT
>NW_026881137.1:0-10976 GCF_032173495.1 Musca vetustissima | reverse complement strand
CAACATTCTTTGGACCAAACTTTGCCCATCTTATTATTTCTTCCAAGCTTAGTTCAAATTCGAAGATGGGGAATATCGGTCCAGGAGCTAGGTCTAAATGCAGATCCTCCGCTATCGCTATCATCCGCAGGTGAATGATTACTACAGGGTCTTGGAACCAAACTGGAAACGCGGCAAAATACCGAAAATTGGGAGTACCCTTATATGGGGGCAATCCGAAAACATGGACCTATATTTATATTTTTTTGTGGAGAGATTTGGTACCTATTAAGAACTCAAACTACTAAATTACAGCTAATTCGGCGGAAGAATACGATCAAAACCCCCAAAATCCTGAAAATTAGGAGGTACCGTTATATGGGGGCTACCCGAAAAAATGAACCTATATCTATAATATTTTGTGGAGACATTTAGTACCCAATAGGAACCCAATGCACCAAATTTCAGCGTACTTGGTTAAAAAACGCGCTCAAGAACCCCAAAATACCGAAAATGGGGGTATCCTTATATGGGGGCTATCCCAAAAAATGGACCTATATTTATAATTTTTAGTGGGGAGATTAAGTACCCAATAAGAACCCAATGTAGCATATTTCAGCGAATTCGTTTGAAAAACACGCTCAAGAACCTCAAAATACCGAAAATTGGGGGGTACCCTTATATGGGAGCTATGGCTAAACGTGGACCGATATAGCCCATCCTCGAACTTGACCTGCCTGCAGACAAAAGACGACTTTATGCAAAATTTTGGCGATCTATCTCCATTCGTTTAGACGCTAGAGTGATTACAACAGACAGACAGACGGACATGGCTATATCTTCATAGAATTTTACGCTGATCACAAATATATACACTTTATAGGGTCGGAAATGATTATTTCGATGTGTTACAAACGGAAAAACAAAACTAATGTACCCTCCAGACTATGGTGGAGGGTATAAAAAGTACTGGACTAGACCAATTGATAATTTATGGTAGGGAAATTTGAACATAATGAGAATACAAAATATCAAATTACATCTAATTCTGTTAATTTCTCTTATAAAATTTTAGCACTTTTATTTGGAACTTTTTAAATTTTTTAGCACTTTCTAGCACTTTTTTAAACAAAATCTAGCATTTTTTATCAAAAAAGTTTTGGCAACACTGTACGTATGTAACATGCGAATTGTTTTAGTTGCAAAATGTAAACTAGTTGTGCACTCGGCAGTGCACTCGGCAGATATTAGGAGCAAGAAGTGAAAAATCTGGACCTATTTGAGCAACCGTGGCATGCACTATTGGTATGCTGCAGCACAGTGCTTTGTCCAAAATGTATCTAATCAGACACCCGTTCGAAATATATATGGAAGCTATGTCTGTATCTGCATCACTTTCAACTAAACGCAATAACGTTATTCTAGTCTCAATTTGATACGCTGTAAAACATTTCGTGTCAATCGGACAAACATTTGGAGTGTGGTGCACCATTTACTTAAAATCGGATGGGAGAGACTATATGATACCCTTCACCACTTTGGGTACATACAAGAGATGTTAATATATACATTATCCTGTAGATAGAACACATAGAATCTTTGGAGGACCCTTGAGAGGGAATCGGGAGAAATTAAATGTGCTATCTAGATAGATATTTGAACCAATAGAAACAAGTAAGGAATGTATTAAAGTCGAACGGGCCCACTATATATATATATATATATATGAGTAAAATTGTGTATGGGAGCTATATATAAACACATGGACCTAATTGATCAACCGTTGCATACAGACATCAGTCTTCACCTAATTCAGTACTCTATGCAGAATTTTGTCCCAATCGGACAAATATTGGGAGTTTGGTGCATCATTCACATGAAATCGGACGAAACTATATATTTGGGAGCTATATCTAAATCTGAAACGATTTTAACAAAACTTCGCGGACATCAGTCTGGACCTAATTCAGAACTCTGTGCAGAATTTTGTCCCAATCGGTTTGGTGCATCATTCACATAAAACCCGACGAATCTATATACAGGGTTGCCCATATTCGACGGAACCATGTTTTTTTTTTTAAATCAAAGAAAAAAATAAAAAAATGGCGGTTGGCAATGTTAATCGACGAATAATTGGCATCACAAAATTGGTCATCAAGTCGCGATAACGCTCCTGATTGATGGTAACAGCATGACCATTTACATTTTGGAAGAAAAACGGCCCAATGACCGTTTTCGCACTAACGCCGCACCAAACTGCGACTTTTTCGTCATGAAGAGGCACTTCTTGAATCTCCTGAGGATTTTCAGTGGCGTAAAAACGGCAATTTTGCTTATTTACGGTCCCATTCAATGTGAAATGGGCTTCATCGGACATGATAATTTTGTTCCAAAATTGCTCGTCATCTTCGACCATTTCGATGACTCTTTGGGCCCATTCCAATCGACGAGGCTTGTCCGCAGGCAACATTCTTTGCGTCAATTGAATTTTGTACGGGAACAAATGCAAATCAATGCGAATAATCCGTTGTAAAGTGGACCGAGCCATGTGCTGAGAACGGCGTTTTTGGGATGTTCTTGGGGACCTCTCAACACTGGCTCGTACGGCAGCGATATTCTCGGCCGATCGCCTTGGTCGACTTTTGTATGGCCTCTTCGGATTAGAAAGAGCCTTACCAGTCGAATTTTTTTCGTATAAATGCTTAATGGTGTTCTTAGAAGGCGCACTTCTCACATTTTTTAATGTTTTAAAAGCACGTTGAGTTTTCACAATTGACTTCTTCTTTTGAATGTAAATTTCAACTTTTTCAGAGCGCCCGCGTGGCGTGTATTGGTTCATGGCAAAATCTGCTTGGACTGAGGCTTCAAACGCGGTATGTCATTAAGCGATGTGACATCTCTGTTAAAAGTTATGGCGTTGCCAGATGGGTCCGTCGAATATGGGCAACCCTGTATGGTAGCAATATCTAAATATTAACCCATTCCAACAAAACTTTGCATACATAAGTATGGACCTGATTCTTTGCGCTGTGAAAAAGTTTGTCCCAATCGGACAAATATTGGGAGTTTACATAAAATCGGACGACATTATATATGGGAGCTATATCTAAATCTGAACCGATTTTCTCCAATTTCAGCAGGGTTCGTCCTTCGGCCAAATAAGTGAACTGTCCCAAATTTTATCCAAATCGGATCATAAATGTGACCAAAATACATGGGCGGATGGAAGGACATTCATAAATCGACTCAGAAAGTGATTCTATGCATATTCTCAAAAGGAACCATGGGTCTATCTCGATTCCTTTTGCCGATTACAAACATATGCACAAAGACATAATACCCTGTACCACAGTGTGGTGAAGGGTATAAAAACATAATTTCAGAGTGTCGTATTGATTGGCCGAAATTTATTATTTTTATACCCTCCACCATAATATGGAGGGTATAGGAATTTTGTCATTCCGTTTGTAACACATCGAAATATTCATTTCCGATCCATGTTCGTCCGTCTGTCCGTCTGTTGTAATCAATATCTTCTGAAGGAATTGATATAGGGTGCTGAAATTTTGCATAAAGTTGTCTTTTGTCTGCAGGCAGTTCAAGTTCGAAGATGGGATATATCGGTCCCCGTTTAGGCATAGCTCCCATATAATTGTACCCCCCAATTTTCGGTATTTTGGGGTTCTTGGGCGTGTTTTTGAACCGAATTCGCTAAAATTTGGTACTTTGAGCTCTTATTGGTTAGCAAATCTCCCTACTAAAAATTATAAATATAGGTCAATTTTTTCTGGTACCCCCATATAACGGTACACCTCAATTTTCGGTATTTTGGGGTTCTTGAACGCATTTTTCAACCGATTTCGCTGAAATTTGCTACATTGAGTTCTTATTGGGTACTAAATGTCTTCACAAGAAAATATTAATATAGGTCCATTTTTTCTGGTAGTTCCCATATAACGGTACCTCCTAACTTTCAGTATTTTGGTTGGTTTGATCGTATTTTTTCGCCGAACTAGCTGTAATTTAGTATTTTGAGTTCTTAATAGGTACCAAATTTTCCCACAAAAATTTATGAATATAGGTCAATTTTCTCGGATTGTCCCCATATAGGTGTACCCTCAATTTTCGGTATTTTGGGGGTCTTGAGCGCGTTGTTAACCGAATTTGCTGCAATTTGGTACTTTGTAGTCGTATATGGTAACAAATCTCTCTACCCAAAATGATTAATATTCGCCTCCTTCTTGGGGTCGTCCCTTTTTGTTTGATTTGATTTGTTCCGTGTTTGGGTTTGGTTCTAAGACCCTGTTGTAATCATTTAATCTGCTTAAGATACGAAATAACTAGAACATAAGGTTCGATAATTAACCTTATATATATATATATATATTCATATATATGTACTGTAGGATGAAGTCAAAATTTTTTGAAACAAATTTGGTCCAAAGATACATGGGGTCTAGGACTAATATTTAGAACCATAATCGGTTTGTAGAAATGTCGGTATAGGTACACTTTTTGGTATGTTCCCTATATTTTTATTTCAAGTACCTGTCAGTATATCTATGGTGGAGGTTATCCAAAGTTCGGCCCGGCCGAACTTAACGCTTTTTCACTTGTTTGGATTCTTTTATTATTTTGGAGTTAAACTCGAAGAGGTTCTAAAATTATTCCATGAAATTTTGAATTTGTTTGAGATTTAGTTCACTTCCATCCAAATAGACAATAGACACATTTGAAAAAATTGAGAGGAATCGGTTTAGTTATAGATATAGTTTTCGTATATGGGCACTTCCGTAGTTACGTACACCCTCCACCATGAGGATGACAATTGATATATCTAAAATTAATAGGACCTTAAATACACCGAAAAATACGTGAGAAAAACATATATATGGGGGCTACAATAAAACCTCGATCAATATTGAATTAAGTCCTAATTGATGTATGCGAAGTTTTGTTGGAATCGTTTCAGATTTAGATATAAAAATCAAATATATGTAAATGGAGCACCAAGCTCCCAATATTGGTCCGATTCAACCAAGATTTTGTTCAGCGTTCTGAATTAGGTCCAGATTAATGTATCGTTTAAATCTATTCAGCTTTAGATATAGTTACCATACATAGTTTCGTCCGATTTTATGTAAATTGTGCACCATACTGTCAATGTTTGTCCGATTTGCACAGCATACTGAATTTAGTCCAGTTTGATGCCTGAGCAGTTTTTGAGGAATCGGTTCAGATTTAGATATATCTTGTATATACAGTTTCGTCCGATTTTATGTAAATGGAACACCGAGTATATTTTGTTGTTGAAATCGGTTCAGATGTAGATATAGCTCCCAAATATATGTTTCCGATTTTATGCAAATGATGCAAGTGGAGGAACGTATGTCTGTTCGTTTTATATGAAATATTGCATAGCCTATTGAAATGATGTCGTTTCATGATGGTTTAATGTTTTTTTTATCGAATGTTGAACAGCTTGTGCAACCTCTTATCATATTTTTATTCTTCAAGTTTTACATATAACAAACATTACTTTCCTCAGTTTGTTTTCGAAAAAAATATTTTATTACTGATTTCACTTTCAATCATTCAATGTAATAACAAATAAAATATTCTATTTACAATACGAATTTTTCGTAGTTTAGTTGAGTTTTTTTTATTTTTCCATTTTCTAAATATTTTTAATGAAAATTTTATGTAAACTGACTGAAGGGCATATATGAATAAAACAATGTTCATAATTTTTGTTGTGTTTTGTGCGAACATCGATGCAGGGAATATCAATATGTATATGTATAGATATGGTGTGTTGAGAAATATGACAAATTGTGTCACAGGGGATGAGAATATTATTTATGAGTTTATTTATTATGTGTGAATACACAGTTTAGTTCTCTTTTTTTGTCGCTGTTGTTATTGTTTTAATAACAAATAAAAACAAAATAAATGTCAATTTTTATTCTCACTCATCACATCAAATTGCATGACGATGTGCAAACAAAAAAAAAAAAAAAAAAAAAAAAAAAACAGAAAATAAAAAAATACGGTAGCCGGGTCGACAGAGGGAATGCAGAGGTATAATAAAATTATAGATAGCAGTGTTTGGGGAAATGCCTTAAAGGCTGTAAAAAAATATTTTGTAATCATTGTTGAAAAATATTTTTGTTGTTGCTTTTTATTTATTTTTTTTGCGACCATAAAATTGGCATTGGCAGAAATATCGATTGATGTTTTAAAAATAAAAAAAAGTGAATGACAATATAAAATGTTTATAAATAGATAACGAAAAACGTAAATAGATGTATAACAAAATTAAGCTATTTAAGTTGGTTAATTGGATAATAAAATCAGCGAGGCTGGCAACAAAATATAACGTGGTCCGAATTATGATATCTTTCACCACAATGGCTAAATGCAGGAGAGCTTCTTGTTTTAAAGAGAAATTAACGAACAGATATCTAAATCTGAACCGACTTTTACGACCACACATCATTTTAGTATAAAGTGCCAAATGTCGTGGAAATCGAAAGATAGATATGGGAGTTATATCTAAATCTGCAACGATTAGCACACATTATTCTTAACTCAATCTCGTGCAAATCAAAAGAAATATAGGGGTTTTGGTGCTCCATTAACATAAAATCGGAGGAATATATGTACGGGAGCTATATCTAAATCTGAACCGATTTTCACGAAACTTAACATACATCATTCTACGCTATGCCAAAATCTGGACCCAATTTCATTAGGGTTCATCCTTTGGCCAATTAGATGTGCTATGCCAAATTTCATCCAATTCGGATCATAAATGCGATCTGTACTTTGTTTACAATTTAACATGGACTGACGGACAGGCGGACATGCATAAATCGACTCAGAAAGTGATTCTATGTATATTGTTTACCTCAGTATAGACGGACGGTGCCGACCATATGATACCCTACACAACTACCACGAAAAGCTAACTTTCGGGATATTTGCACACTTTTTACCGATTATAGATCTTGAATATCGACTGATCATCATCTAAACAGATCCCCTTCACCTTGCAAAATATGTGATGTTTTGCATTGCCTCTAGAGCGACTAGAAAATCTGACAAAAATTACAGTTTTCGGTTCATTGCACCCCCTGAATGAAATCTCAACTTTACTGCAAACTATAGGCGTCGTCCTTGACCATAATCGGAACTTCATGTACAATTTCAAAACGATCAGCGCGATATTTCCGTTCTCTAATGGGGTAATATTAATACTATGCATATAGTTACCTTGACCTAATTACGTATAACTCCCACATCAGAGTACATACAACCATATAATTGGTATCAATTTAAAGGTCAACAACTCCTCTTGGATATACGATCAACTTTTCGGGTATATGTCCTTCAGGAGCCAGTATATACGCCCCAGAATAAAAATTTCGTAATTTTTTACACAGAAGTCTGGGTCCATTTGACCCGCTAAATATTGACCGATCTTTATCAAATCAGGCATGCTTATTCTTTTGCCCAACCCCCTTCTCCATGTAAAATTTCACGATGTTCGGACCATAACTGCGGCCTCTGGAGAGCCCAGAAAAACCGACAAAAATGACGTATTTGTTACATTTCATCCCCTAAATATTAACCGATCTTTATCAAAAACAATAGGGGTATTCATTGGCCAGAACCCATGCTACATTTCGTAATGATTGGTCCATAACTGTGGCCTGTATCGTGTTTGCAAATTATAATGGACAGACGGACGGACGGACACACATGTCTAGATCGACTCAGCTAGTCGAGATAAGACGATCGGTGTACTTAAAGGACCAATATTTCGCGGCGTTACAAACTTTTGGGGCTGCACAAAGCTATAATATCCTGACAACATAGTTGTATAGGGTATAAAAATATGCACAGACATAATAAAACCGATGTTATTTATGCCCTCCACCATGAGGATGACAATCAAATATTTAAAATTAATATGGGCTTCTAGGAGAAAACACATGTTGTGATAGGACCTTGAACATATCGAAAAATTTTAACCGACGGATAGACAGACAGATATACGGGCATGCAAATAACGACATAGAATTTCATTCTGATCAAGAATATATATACTTCGAGGTATTACAAACGTAATGACAAATTTAACATACACTCCGCCTTATGGTGGAGGGTATAAATATATAGGAGCTATATCTTAACTAGGCTTGGAACCAGAAAATTCCCAAAAGTGGGATATTTATATGGAGACTACATACATGCAGGGATCTATGTTGAACATTTTTTGTGAAGATTTTTTATACCCTCCACCATAGTATGAAGGGTATATTAATTTTGCCATTCCGTTTGTAACACATCGAAATATTCATTTCCGACCATATAAAGTATATATATTCTTGATCAGGGTAAAATTCTAGGACGATCTAGCCATGTCCGTGCGTCTGTCCGTCCGTTGTAATCACGTTATCTTCTGAAGGAAGCTGAAAGTTGGTACATTGAGTTCTTATTGGGTACTAAATATCTCCACAAAAAAATATAAATATAGGTCCACTTTTTCTGGTAGCCACCATATAACGGTACCCTCTAATTTGCAGTATTTAGGAGGTTTTGATCATATTTTTCCACCCAATTGGCTGTAATTTAGTATTTTGAGTTCTTAATAAGTACCAAAAATCTCCACCAAAAATTATGAATATAGGTCCATTTTTTTCGGATATCCCCTATATAAGGGTACCCCCCAATTTTCGGTATTTTTGCGTTCTTGAGCGCGTTTTTCAACCGAATTCTCTGAAATTTGGTACACGGGGTTCTAATTTGGTCTTAAATATCTAAACTAAAAATTATAAATATCGGTCCACTTTTTCTGGTAGCCCCCATATAACGGTTCCCGCAAATTTTTAGTATTTTGGGGGTTTTGATCGCATTTTTTCATCGAATTGTCTGTTATTTAATACTTTGAGTTCTTATTGGGTAGCAAATCTGTCACTAAAAATTATAAATATAGGCCCATTTTTTCGGATAGTCCCCATATAACGGTACCACCAATTTTCGGTATTTTGGGGTTCTTGAGTGCGTTTTTCTATCAAATTCGCTGACATTTTGTACTTCGTATTCGTATATGGTAAGAAATCTCCCCACCAAAAATTATTAATATTCGCCCCCTTTTTGGGGTAATCACCATATAACCCAATTTTTATACCCTTCACCACACTGTGGCACAGGGTATTATGTTTTTGTACATATGTTTGTAACAGGCAAAAGGAATCGTCTGTCCGTCCTCCCATACATAGTTTCGTCCGATTTGTTGGTGAATAATACACCATGCTCCCAATATGTCCGATTGGGACAGCATTTTGCACAGAGTACTGAATCATATTCAGATTGATGTCTGCAAAGTTTCGTTAAAATCAGTTCAGATTTAGATATAGCTCATATATATAGTTTCGTTCGATTTTTTGTGAATGATACACCAAAATCCCTATATTTGTCTGATTGAGTAAAATTTTGCATAGCGAATGCTATTGATAAAAAAATGATGTGTGGTAAGGTTTGTTTGTTGAAATCGGTTCAGATTTTGATATAGGTCTTATATATATTTTCTTTCGATTTTATGTAAATGATGGTTACACGAAGTTTGGCAGAGGGTATTAAATTGAATATGGTGATTACAAAATACAAATGGTGTACGCAGCGGTTACTCAATTAGGTCCCTGTGTTTATATGTAGCTCCCATACTTAATTTGACTCGATTTCATACAAATGGTATCCACCAAAGAATCCAAGTCTGTCCATTTGACATGCAATTTTTCATTGATTTCAGAATGGTATGTGTAAGGAGTTTTCCGATTGGTTTAAATATGTATCTAGATAGCACATTTAATTTCGCCCGATTCTATCTCAATGGTCCTCCAAAGATTCTATGACTGTTCTATATACAGGATATCGTTTATATTAGCTTATCTTGCATGTACCCAAAGTGGTGAAGGGTGTCATACTGTCGGCCCCGTCCGACTTTTGAACTTTCTTTACTGGTTTATATTAAAATAGTTATCTGATATGTTCCGAGTTTTGGGTTTGGTTCTATGATTCTGTTGTAATCATTTCACCTGCGGAGCAGATAAAAAACTAGAACGTAAGGTTCGATAAAGAACTATGTATGAACTATAACCCGCATTTAGGCCTAGAATAAGAATAAGTGAACCGATATTCCCCATCTTCGCACTTGAACTAAGTTTGGAAGAAATAATAAGATGGGCAAAGTTTGGATGAAATAAAATTTTTCTGAAACAAATTTGGCACATTTTCGCCGTGTCAAAGTGTATACACCCTCATTAGCAATAAGGCTGAGGTTATAATTATTCACAAAAAATTTCTGTTTAGTTTTGTTCAATTATTTGTTTTTGCTGTTGGTTTTCCTTTTGTACTTCTTCTTCTTGTGATAATTTAAACAATTCAAACAAATATGCTACAGAGACCATGACAATTTGAGCTTTTTTGTGATTTTTTTTTCATTACTGGAGGTGGGGGATTTTGGGATGCCCTCGTTGTGATATTTCCACACTAGTGTACCACACCACCTCTATGGTGGCGGTCTCCATGACTGGCGGTAGTTATTGTTGAAGTATCTTTGATTTTTTGTTTGAGCATTTATTCATCAATGATTATTGATTTTGTATATTAGAGCTTCTTTGATTTTCTTTTTGATGGAAGGTGGGAGGAGGGATATTTGTAAACATCCTAACGTTCACTCGGTCATTTTTGGTCGGTAGTACATTTAGTCGTTCGTCCCGTTACTCGTTCGTGTATGTCAATTTGATGATACGTGTAATGGCTACTTTTGAAAATTTTTTCCTCCCAAAGAACCAAAAAAAAAGGAAAACAAACATCGGCAGCAGCCTGAATGAATGAAGTTAAGTCATCCAAAACGGAAGATAAATGAGAAATAGTTGAAAGTATGAACTATCAGCGAAATAAAAATAAACGAAAATAGCCAAGCAATG
>NW_026881136.1:0-10790 GCF_032173495.1 Musca vetustissima | reverse complement strand
AGAATGCCGATTTTTTCTTTATATTTATTTAATTTTTTTATTTGTGTTTTCATTATTGTTCATAGTTATAATAAGTTGAAGTGTTTCAATTTCCCTCGTTTATTTCTTCTACTCGTTAATTGCTTTCTTCCATTAATTTAACCTTTAACATTTTTTTTTTTTGACATTTGGTGAGTTATTTTATACTTCTTTTCATTGACGGCAGTTGATTGATAATATCCGTCAACAACTTGGCTTCCTGGTTACTGTGCCTTGTTAACAATTCCATACGGTCACTGGTAGGTTGCACAGTGCCAGCGGATGAAGTTGTTGGCAATTCACCATTAGTCGGTAGCTCCGTGGCATTACATTCAATATTGGCAGCAAGCTCCTCCAAAATATCTTCCACTGTTGCCGAAGACTTGCAACGAGAGATGTTATAATTAGATTATTTTCTTTAATAATTTTCTTATCTTCTGCCAACCATCTCCATTTCTTCGTGAAAGGGCTTTTAAAATTATTGAGATTTCATTCCACTTTTCTTTGAAATTACTGGGAGTTGCTCCTTCCACTTGCAAGATTTCAAACACTTCAGTAGTTAACGAAACTAATGACGATGAAATCAGCGTTATGTCGTAACGATGTTTTCGCTAATAACACTGAATCTTTACAATTTTGGTTGCGGAGGTTATTTTCCACAAAAATGTCGCTCGTAAGATTTGTGTTTCTTAAAGGCAAGAAATCGACATTCCTATTTTTCTGTGTCCTTTTTACTTTTTCCCGATCCTATGTACACTAATAAATATATAAAATTAACATTATGAATAGCTGTCGAATTAGCTTAACATATTTACATAAATATATCTAATAAATTAATTATATATCATTACTAATCAAATAAACATGTATTGTTGAAGTGAACATGGTGTCACATTGCAATGGTGGAGACTCATCTTGTGGCGAGTTTGGACGATGATGAATTTTTCGGAAATTCATATTTGTCCGGTTTTCTTTTAGTGTCGAGCATTTTCCAATTGTAGAAAGGTGTTTTTTGCGCTGAATACTAGTGTCCATAGTAAGCATTTTTAAATCTCCTTTAAAAATAATTTCATTGATGAGTCTGTTAGCAAGCTTGCTTTGTATTGGGTCCATATTTCGAAGCTTTGAAGCCCATGTTTTGCCCGACAAATCAAAACTATCAGTACTGCATAGCCACGTCCAATGCATTGTCTTGTTTATTTGTTTTTTCATTTTCGTTGGAGGTTCGCTCAAATTGCCATCGGTTAAATAATAAATTTATCTAACAGTAGTACAATAATATATACATCAATAAATATATATATATATAATATTAAAATTATTTTGTTTCAGATGCCGTCATCCGAAGAAGTTGGAGAAAAAAATGGAATTTCTTCCACTGCTTGGGAGCAATTGATGGGAAACATGTGGCTATACGTAAACCAGCTAACTCTGGATCCATGTATTACAACTACAAAAATTTCTTTAGTATTGTGTTAATGGAAGTAGTTAATTGTAATTATGAATTTTTAATGGTGGATATTGGTGCTAATGGCCGTGTTTCAGATGGTGGTGTAATGTTTTACGCAGCATTTTGGCAAACATTTTTAAATGGACAGCTTATTTTCCCAGATCCAAATACACTTCCTGGTGTAAAAACTCAAGTTCCATATCTTTTTATAGCTGATGACGCATTTCCCTTTTCAACGAATTTAATGAAGCCATATTCATCAACAAATTTGTCAAGAGAGCAAAAAATATTCAATTACAGACTCAGCCGTGCTAGGAGAGTTGTGGAGAATGCTTTTGGAATTCTCTCCTCACGATTTGGTGTTCTTCAATTAGCCGAAAAAAGCATCAATCGTCACATTGGCTTGCTGTAATCTACACATTTTTTTGTAAATACACTATAAAAAAGAATATGCAGTACGCTCAGTTATGGAGTATGAAAATGTGGGAAGTGGAACTATACAACGCGGCCAAAGTTGTAACAACTCCCAACTTATACCTTTGCAAAAATGTAGAAATCCTTCATATCAAGAAGCAAAACACGTTCTTGGCACATTTTGTCACTACTTTAATAATAAAGGCCAGGTTCCATGGCAATGGAAATTGTAAATTAAATTATATCAGAATTTAATGCTTTTTACTTAAATAATAAAATTGTAAATATGTTCAAAAATGACCTTTGAATTTTATTGGTTTCTTAATGAAATCTCGGTCTCACAATTTTTTTTGTGAGATTGTTGTTGACCATTACAGACGTCGAATTCTGCAACCTATACTAAATTTTTCATTTGTTCAGATATAGGGTTGCTTATTACAAAGGGACAAAATTACCTAAAATCAGGAGAAAATATAGGGGCATGGAGTGTGCTGTAGGGTGAGAAGAATTCCTGTTGGCCACGATACAAATCGGAGCGAATGGTTTTGGGTATATCTGCAACATTGGCATCAATAAGGCAGAGATTTTCAGCCAAGCAATTAACGACAAAGGCTGCTACCAATAGGACACAAGTAAAAATTCTCATTGTTTTTTTTTCTTTCTCGACTGACGTTTGTATTTCAAAATTTAACCGCTCCAAATATTCGAACTCGTCGACTAACCGTGCCTTTCCTTTTGCTTGTCCTAAATCTGAGTGTATAAAAAATACTATCTATCAATGTTGATATGCTATCGGTTGGTTTCTCATAGCTCTGGAGAAACTTGCACGACTCAAACCACAAAATCTTCGGCTGGTAAATATTGTCCGCTCCAGCTCCAGAAGTTTCAGACTGTTTTTTTTTTGAGTTCCCTTCTGTAGGACGAACGTATTGTGTTGATTTTCTTTTTCACGTCGTCCACAGTACAATTTTTTTTATACTTTTTCATTATATGTAGCATTTCTCCATACGATTTCATTTTAATGTCGCCTGACATGTACCCTGGGCTGGTTATGTCCCAGAGACACTGTTGCATTTCATAGCAACATAGGAATTCTTTTAAAAATTTGTTTTCGAAGTCCATGTTATTGTTGAAATTTATTGTCTGACTGGCATTTTTATATTCACATTATCGAACTAACAAACATCCAACATCTGAATGTCACGCAACCACAAATTTTTTGTGGTTTCCTGATGACTGAGAGAAATTAACGGCCAAGCAAACCGATATTTCAGCAAGAGTGTCATTCAAAAATGATAGTGTGTACACCGCTTAACACTCATGACGATGTTGACTATTTGTAATATCAACAAAAATCTCTAAAATTGTAGTCAGCTGAATTTTTTTATATTTTTGAACAAAAATGTTTTTGCAACGGATTTTACGAAATACCAAAAATGTGCCAATAGTTATCGATAAATGTCGGCAACGACATAGGGAATACCAATTTGCTAAAGACGACTCTCTACGACGTCGTTTTGTATCGACTATGACATACGGATATGGGTGCATGTCTACGTTTATGCAATGATTATATTCTCTGCAAGCATTTGGAAGTGAGTTTCTAACTCTATCTTCAAATAATTATCTACTTCGAAACTTATTTTTTGTAAAAGGGTGATAATTCGTAATTTGACAATAACAAATGCATTGATATCCAATTTCAATCGTCTGCAGTAACTACATAGTTAAATGAAAGAAGATGGAAATTCGGTAGCTTCGTAATTTACACAAATAGTAAACAATTTTTAAATATATTTCTCATTCTCAATAAATAAATAAAATATATAAAATAAAAATATGTTTGCCTTAGAACTTTCTTATTTTCAATGTCCATTCCGCTCAGACATTATTTCAGATTCATTAAGTGTAAATGTGAATTTGTAGAATTGATCAACGATTATAACAAAGGAGATTTAACTACCAAGAGTAGAATGTTCTCATTTCGGCAACCATCTTTATATTGTGCTAACATTTCATCCCATTGGGAAAAAATCTAATTTGCTCGTTCCCAACGCCACTCTTACCCGCCCCTGCCGACCGAGATCCGGATTATGGAGGGTTAGTAATGTAAGGAAACACCGGCTACAGTAAAGCATCAGCCGGTAAATAAATTAAATTACTTAAAGTAACTACAGGAAGGACAGAGACAAACTAACTACAGGAAATACATACTACACAAAAACATCTGGCAACTCTATTATACATATAGCTCTATATGTATAATACAATTATAATATTAAACAAAAATTCAACAAGCCAACCCTCTGATATAACTGTCGTTCTATAAATATTTGTCATCGAATAAAAATTTGTGGATAATACTACATTTTATATAGAGAGGTGCGGAAAAATATAATTCACGTGTAAAGTAAATTTAAGGTCATGGATGGTTATAAGTACATGATACATCATTCTCTTTGGTTATAAGTACAAGTAAAGAAATATCATTTGGCACATTCATCATTCAAAGAAAACATGAGCTCTACATCAAAAAAGGCAATTGATTTAAGAAGCAAGAGGGAGGCATCAGGATTATTTTCAACCTTTTTCCCAAAGTCAGCAGAATGCAACATCATAGATCCACCGCAAAAGGTAATGCGTATTGAGCAAATTGGAACATCAGAAGGCAATGATATAAGTGTTTTCGAAGTTGATGATTTTAAAGTGAGTGACATTTCGGAAAAAAGTGAATGTGAATATAACGGCGAAGATAAAACTGAATGCACAACTTAAAAAATGAAACTTTTTCGAAAAATTATCTGAATGGGCAATCCAAAATTATGTAAGTCATAACGCACTTAATAAGCTCTTGGTCTTGTTAAGAGAAGAAGGAATCAATGTACCTAAATACTGCAGGACTTTAAAAGGAACTCCAAACGAAGTACAGTCGAATTCGGTTAAGCGAAAACGTATAATTTCAGTATATGGAGGGCGATCATATACTCATTATGGGATAAAAGACTGTCACACAGACTTTTTGTTGAAAAATCCCGATTATAAGTTTTTTTAATTGGAAGAACAAAGAACGTCAATGAATATTTGGGTGAATTTATGGAATATTTAAATTTGTTAACGTCCAATGGCCTAAACTTCAGAAACGAGACATTAACAAATTGATCATAAATGCACCTGCGAAATCCTATGTTCTTGCAATAAAAAGACATACGGGGTATTTTTCTTGTACGAAATGTGTTGAAAAAGAGTTACTGTGCAAAAATCGTATAGTATTTCCCAATTTCAACGCAGAGAAGAGAACAAGTTCCTCATTTTGAGACAGAAATCAACGGCAACATCACGTTAGACTGGAAAAAGGTGTTATTGAAAAGCTGTAGATTGACATTGTAAACCAGGTACCCCTAGACTACATGCACTTGATATGCCTAAGTATTGTCAAAACACTATTAAAGTCGTGGACTCGAGTTAAAGGAGTAAATTACTCTTTACCATCTTGGAGCATTACCATATTTTCACACAAATTAACCGAACTAAAAAAAAAAACTGAAAACAAAATGGACGCAAAATAATAACCAAGTATTTATGATGAAAATCGAAAGTCGATTTTGCGATTTCCT
Organism: Musca vetustissima; assembly: GCF_032173495.1. Taxonomy (NCBI): domain Eukaryota; kingdom Metazoa; phylum Arthropoda; class Insecta; order Diptera; family Muscidae; genus Musca; species Musca vetustissima. Next base: position 5,294 of record NW_026881136.1, on the reverse strand, counting down.
CAAATATCAAAAGTCGTCGTCGACTTTTAGAATATTCAGCACACAAAATTGGTTAATCGAAAGTCGATTTACTTATCCCTAGATAAGGCCAACTTTTAAGCTTTATTTATATTATAAGCTTTTATTATATTATACATTATAGGGGAGACTGGGGCACCTTCGGCATCGGGGCACCTTCGGCAATCGCGTTTTCGATATGAAGCTCTCACCGTACATCACTAGTTTCGATACATAGGTATCGAATATCGAAATAAATAACTGACACAAAGTTTGAAATTTCTAGCTAATAAACTTATTTAGATACATGGGTTTTTATATTTTTATAGATGTTTCTGTAATATTTCAATTCCACTTCGTAAGTATTTCGCGTATAAAACTTTTTAAATTTTTAAGACAATATTATTAAAAAGTGGTTAACTACGATGTGTATTATTATAGAAATGTTTAAAAATATAATGTTTTTAAAAACTGATCGAAAAAATGAAAAAAACTATAAAAAGTACATTCGGGGTACATTCGGCATTTTAAAGTGGGGCACATTCGGCCATATACAGATTGTGCAATATTATTTCCTTAAAATGTTTTTGAGTTTGTCTTTAAAACTAATCCTTTAATATGGTCCGAAATTGCATATATAATATCAAACGTACTTGTATTGACGAAAATGCGATAGAAAACCCTTATTTCTGATGTTGTGTGCGAGCTTGAGATGTAAACGTACGCCGTTAGAAAATAAAGCCCTATAATTCAAACATTGTGTGGCGTATTAAAACCAAATAGAGCCTTTAGAGGATCAGAATTTCAACCAGACTGATAGCGATGACAATTACCCGGCTATGACTATGTTGCCGAATGTGCCCCATCAAATGCCGAAGCTACCCCGGGTTGGGGCACATTCGGCGAATTTGACTTTTTTTACAAAACTGTAAAATTTTTTAACTAATACTATTTTTTTATATCTTTTTGGTACTATTTTTTATAATTAAGTGTCTGAGGACAATAATCAGCCATAAAGTTGTTATATATGTTGAATAAGTACTGAGATATAGAGCTCTAAAAAAAAAGTGCCGAAGGTGCCCCAGTCTCCCCTACATACTATGTTTAAGAACACAAAATTAATACCACTTAACAATATTGTTACGAATATAACTCTAGATTTAAGTTAATTTAGATGAATCCCGTTAATTTAAGAATTTTAATTGTAACGTACATTTCTACTACGCAGTTTATTCGAATAACTTCACAACAACAACTACTGTATAGATTTTTCTACATCCTTCCATTTCCTCTTTCATTTTCTATTTTGTTATTGACGTACAATTCTTGTTAAACGTCATCATTGATGATCGCTTAATTCCTCTTTCTTTGTTACTCCCTCGCCTGTATATGTGTTGTTGTTATTGTTCACTCAATGTAAGTTTGTATGTGTGTGTTGCATTGGTAGATTGTTCGTAATCCAGATGTTACCAGATCGTCTAGAAACTTCTGTAGTGACAGGCAGGGCTCATATAAATAGAGGAATGGCAAGGCAGTTAGTCAGTTGTATTATTTATTTATTAATTCTTTTAAATATTTGCTACTATTTTAATTTGTCTACTTCTTAATTTATTTCTTATTTAATTTATTTCTTATTATTTTTAATTTGCTTTTAAATTGTTATTTTGCTATAAAATTAAATTGTTTTCGAATATTTTAATGGCTTTTTTAGTGTATAGATATGAAAATATCAGTCTATATGATATACATTCACAGTGTTTTTGGATAATAAATAAGGGTATACAATGTAGGGTATTTTTTGAACTTTGGAACCCCATATCTCTGGAAGTATTGATTTTCACCCGAAAAAATCAGCATCAGAAGGGCTACCTATGGTAAAAATTTCAAACTGATCTGATCCGTAAAGTGCATTTGTTCCCAATTTTTTATGACCTCGTAGTCCATGCCTGGGTATCGTACAAGATGCTATTGACCTAAAGATGTAGGGTTCGGTAAATTAAATATCAATTTTTCTCTTCAAAGTTATCACAGGTCGGACTTCTGAAATAGATGTTGTGAGCTACGTCTTTTTCTTCTTGCGAAGACTTTTTACTATTATCGGTATCCATACGTGCTAATGGCATTGCTTCTGTCGATTCATTCTTGTTTGGAACTATACACCTACTTGTGTATAGTTTCAAAGTTTGCAATCTCACAAGCAAGGGTAATTTCTTCCTTAATAAGAATGTCCATTTTTTTCTTTACATTGATTTAATTTTTTCATTTGTGTTTTCATTATTGTTCATAGTTATAATATGTTGAAGTATTTCAATTGGATTAGATTTTCAACTTCATTTTTACTATTTAGGGATTAATTGAAGTGTCACCTTCAGTTTATCATCTCCTGGTTTAGTGCACCTTTTAGATTGTAAATTGTAAACAACTCAATACTCGTCCTTCTAGGCTCCTAAAGTATGCTGTGCAATATTCTATGGCAATCGGAGAAATATTTAATGTATTTCGTGAAGCATTTATATAAAATCGGTCTAAAATGTATATGAGAGTCTCAATCGGATAATTTTATTAGGGCACTTTTGTGTACTATAAATGTAGTTACGCCATTTTGTTTCAGAAAAATCATGTTAAAAGGCGTAACTGACACAAAACTTTTAAAAACATAAAAAACTATTTTTTTCTAAAAAAAATACAGCTTTATAAACCGTTAAACCGTTTGCATTTATAGTGACGACATACTTCTTGAAATTTAGCTTTTAAACCATTAACTAAAATAGAAGGCGATACGCACACTCAAATCGGTCCTTGTTTTGGACTGCAAATGATTATTCCATATAATTATTATTACAATGACTGTAGGACGAAATTTATTTTTTAGTAGTTCGTGCTTGGATTTGCCGCTCGTACAAGACGCTATTGTCCTAAAGATGTATGGTTCGGTAAATTAAATTTCAATGTTTCTCTTTAAAAGGACGGACTTCTGAAATAGATGTTTTTTGCTACGTCTTTTTTTCTTGCGAATACTTTTTACTATTATCGGTTCATTCTTATTTGGAAGTATACTTCTGCTTGTGATATTGCATAAGTTATCTTTGGAGTTTGCAATCTCACATGCGGGGGTATTTTCTTCCTTAATAAGAATGCCGATTTTTTCTTTATATTTATTTAATTTTTTTATTTGTGTTTTCATTATTGTTCATAGTTATAATAAGTTGAAGTGTTTCAATTTCCCTCGTTTATTTCTTCTACTCGTTAATTGCTTTCTTCCATTAATTTAACCTTTAACATTTTTTTTTTTTTTGACATTTGGTGAGTTATTTTATACTTCTTTTCATTGACGGCAGTTGATTGATAATATCCGTCAACAACTTGGCTTCCTGGTTACTGTGCCTTGTTAACAATTCCATACGGTCACTGGTAGGTTGCACAGTGCCAGCGGATGAAGTTGTTGGCAATTCACCATTAGTCGGTAGCTCCGTGGCATTACATTCAATATTGGCAGCAAGCTCCTCCAAAATATCTTCCACTGTTGCCGAATCATTTTCTTTTCATTGAATTGCCTTCATTCAATACCTGAACATTGCCTTCAGGGTTCAGCTGCCTTTGAAACTGTGCAAGATTTGCTATAACTTCATCCAATGGACTTAACGGAATCTGTTTAAATCTTCCACCACCGGTAGTCAAACATTCATTTTTATTACGAATAATTTTCGTCTTGACCTTAAATTCGAGGTCCCTCGAAACGTATAAATAAATTTTATCTGATGTTATAATTAGACTGCACAATATTTTCTTTAATAATTTTCTTATCTTCTGCCAACCATCTCCATTTCTTCGTGACGGTCCAAGGGCTTTTAAAATTATTGAGATTTCATTCCACTTTTCTTTGAAATTACTGGGAGTTGCTCCTGTTTAAATCCACTTGCAAGAGAGGGATTATTTTCCAACTCTTCGGCCCTTTTTTCAAATGGGTGTACATTTGTAAATTTGTTTATGTCTTCTTCAGTTATTTTCATTTCCTTTCAAACACTTCAGTAGTTAACGAAACTAATGACGATGAAATCAGCGTTATGTCGTAACGATGTTTTCGCTAATAACACTGAATCTTTACAATTTTGGTTGCGGAGGTTATTTTCCACAAAAATGTCGCTCGTAAGATTTGTGTTTCTTAAAGGCAAGAAATCGACATTCCTATTTTTCTGTGTCCTTTTTACTTTTTCCCGATCCTATGTACACTAATAAATATATAAAATTAACATTATGAATAGCTGTCGAATTAGCTTAACATATTTACATAAATATATCTAATAAATTAATTATATATCATTACTAATCAAATAAACATGTATTGTTGAAGTGAACATGGTGTCACATTGCAATGGTGGAGACTCATCTTGTGGCGAGTTTGGACGATGATGAATTTTTCGGAAATTCATATTTGTCCGGTTTTCTTTTAGTGTCGAGCATTTTCCAATTGTAGAAAGGTGTTTTTTGCGCTGAATACTAGTGTCCATAGTAAGCATTTTTAAATCTCCTTTAAAAATAATTTCATTGATGAGTCTGTTAGCAAGCTTGCTTTGTATTGGGTCCATATTTCGAAGCTTTGAAGCCCATGTTTTGCCCGACAAATCAAAACTATCAGTACTGCATAGCCACGTCCAATGCATTGTCTTGTTTATTTGTTTTTTCATTTTCGTTGGAGGTTCGCTCAAATTGCCATCGGTTAAATAATAAATTTATCTAACAGTAGTACAATAATATATACATCAATAAATATATATATATATAATATTAAAATTATTTTGTTTCAGATGCCGTCATCCGAAGAAGTTGGAGAAAAAAATGGAATTTCTTCCACTGCTTGGGAGCAATTGATGGGAAACATGTGGCTATACGTAAACCAGCTAACTCTGGATCCATGTATTACAACTACAAAAATTTCTTTAGTATTGTGTTAATGGAAGTAGTTAATTGTAATTATGAATTTTTAATGGTGGATATTGGTGCTAATGGCCGTGTTTCAGATGGTGGTGTAATGTTTTACGCAGCATTTTGGCAAACATTTTTAAATGGACAGCTTATTTTCCCAGATCCAAATACACTTCCTGGTGTAAAAACTCAAGTTCCATATCTTTTTATAGCTGATGACGCATTTCCCTTTTCAACGAATTTAATGAAGCCATATTCATCAACAAATTTGTCAAGAGAGCAAAAAATATTCAATTACAGACTCAGCCGTGCTAGGAGAGTTGTGGAGAATGCTTTTGGAATTCTCTCCTCACGATTTGGTGTTCTTCAATTAG